>NC_133491.1:12778148-12822659 GCF_025370935.1 Choristoneura fumiferana
AAAAAGAGGGGTGTTATAAATTTGACCGCTATGTCTGTCTGTGGCACCGTAGCTCTTAAACGGGTGGACTGATTTGGATGCGGTTTTTTTATTTGAAAATAAGGATTTCTAGCTATGGTTCTTAGATATATTTCATCAAAATCGGTTCAGCCATTTTTGAGATATTGAACTTTGAAGTGACAAAGTCTTGGGTTTTCCAACTTAATAACATTTATAACCTAACCTAACCAACAAAAAGTTGGAAAACTTCCGACTTTGCCACTTCAAAGTTCAATATCTCAAAAACCCTAGAATATTCAATATTCTAGGGTAGGCAGTTTGTAAGTAGTTGGCGCCGAAGCAGCGCGTCCTTTGCTGCTTAGGTACTCAATGCACGCCATAGTGGGAATATCTATTTGTTCATTCTTATTTATTTGTCAATAAAAAAATACAGCATTACAGTTAAAAAAAACCAATGCGCTGTAATAGTACATTGTGTCTTAAGCGCGGTAAATAAGGAATTAAGATGAGAGTCTATTAGAAGCCCGAAGTCGAAGACTGAGGGCTTTAATGAGTCGATGTTCGTAATTCTAGTACCGCCCGTGCGACATACAATGTTTTTCATCACATTTGCAAGTAAAATTTTATATTTGTAAAAGAAAAAATATAATTCTTCCAAATATTCGCGATACCTTAGGCTGTGCTCTGGCAGCGTCGCCCTCAACCTCCCCCTCCTCGGCATGCGCCGCAACGTGCGTGTGCATGTGGTCCATGTAGTCCTGCAGCAGCGCGCGCAGCGCCATCAGTACGGGCAGCGCGTCCTTTGCTGCTTAGGTACTCAATGCACGCCATAGTGGGAATATCTATTTGTTCATTCTTATTTATTTGTCAATAAAAAAATACAGCATTACAGTTAAAACAATCAATGCGCTGTAAAATAAAAATAATACACAAATAAAACAAAGACATGACAAAATACAAGGAGGATTAAAAAAAAATAGGGATCTTTGAATATGTCTAGTGGTGTAAATTGTCCAACGGTGTTTATTTATTTACTAACTTTATTTAAAAACACTTGAAGTTTAAAAGTTCTCATTTTCAGGTGGTTATTAAGCTAGTCACAAGTTTTCGAAATGCCTTGCTCCTTGCTTATTATTTTTTGACTGCAGCTTCTATAGGACAGGGGGCAAGTATCTTTTATATTATTTCGTTATATTGTTTGGGTTCCGTACCTACCTCAAAAGGGAAAAAGTATTTACCCTTATACGAACTGTTCGTTGTTTTCTGTCCGTCCGTCTGTCACTGCCGATTTGCTCCAAACTACTGGAACCATCGTTCTAACCTAACAGTCTCTCAAAGGGCTAGCTCTCTCGCTGTGTTGGTGTGTCCACGGGCGGCGGTGATTGCTTCCCATCAGGTGACCCGCATGCTCGTTTGAACCCTCTTATATTTAAAGAAAAATCAGTTGACCAAAAATAGTTTTGAAGTTACCATTTACTAAGACCATTTCTCCCTTATCATATCACCGAAATTACTGTGCCTGAAATTTAAAAAAGGTAGGTTCGTCTGTAGATTACAGGAAAAATTAAAAACTTATAAGCACTATTAAAAAAATAATTATTTAAATATTTCATTGCATAAAATATGTAACGATACACTATGGATTTAGACGAGAAAAAATATCTATCCCCATTTTACGTGAAGGGGAGTATTAAAAAAACAGTTTTTTTTAAACGTATTTTACCATTTTGTCCGCGTAGTTGATTGATAAATACTCATGTAAAAGTCCACAAAAGTAAAGTAGTTACATTAGATATTTGTAACCTTTTCTTTGTATGACTGTTTGTTTCACAATAAATAAATAAAAAAACAAACAGGAGTACAGCTTTCTATCATTAAGAGTCTCCAAGCTGAAACACGGCGAAAATATATGAATTCCTTCTTGACAGGACTATAATAATTATATTATAAGACACTAAAAATGAAATATTTAGTCCAAACTTATTTTGAGATAGATTAAAATGATTGATGATTTTAGATTAACATACATTTCACGAGGTTTGTTGATGGGATCACATCATGTGTGATGACATTTCTACCACCCATCCTGGTAGAACTAGCGGCTAACGAATCGGATAAAATTAAATCAATATTAGCCGATCAGTTGCTGGTGTCTGAAGGTGAGTTTTTGTTGAGTATTTAAGAGCGATTATACCTGCTGAGCTGGCAACGTTGCATTTTTGTTAGTTCATCTCGATTATTTTATAAAATTGAATGCAAATTAAAAATGTGGTCTGTTATAATAAATAAGTTAATGTGTCTACTGCAATATATTTAATTTTCATTCAATTTTAAAAGGAATAATCGAGAACAAAAATGCAACGTTGCCAGCTCAGCAGGTATAAACGCTCTTAAAGCCGACTATTCATTATTATACTATTATTATACTTTATACTAATATTATAAATGCGAAAGTGTGTTATCGACGTGATTTTTGGCATAGAGATAGTTTATGGGCCCGAGAGTGACATTGGCTACTTTTTATCCCGGAAAAATGCACAGTTCCCGAGGGAACAGCGCGCGATAACCGAATAACACGCGAGCGGAGCCGCGGGCAAAAGCTAGTATTTATATAAATATGAAACAGTTTATTTTGCTAGAGTAAGGGTTGATTTACGGGACGATTTATTTATATGAACTAAAATATACGTGCTCCTTATTCACCTTGAAACAGCGTACAAGATATAAAAAAATTTGAAACAATCATGTCAAACTGTACTAGTTACTTATTCTAGTTAGGTACACAGGAATTAATTACAATACAGTTTGAATACCTACCTATCACAAATCGGCTAGGTGCCTGATATATGTAATACGAGCAAACAATTTAAAACATAGATTGTCCTCGTCAAACTGAACAACATTAGATCAGCGACTTTTAAAAATAATGGAGTCTTAGAATTTTCCTTTTTTCGTAAAATTAAATATTGCTATGAATGTACGCCATCCTAGAACCCAACTGACGTCGCCTGTCACGCTACAAACTTTTGCTTTACATTACTTCTTCGAATAAATTTAAAAAAGTGTAATAAAAATAAAAAAAAAGTCGCTGAACTAATGTTGTTCAGTTTGAGGAGTATGATCTATGCTTTAATTATTTGCTCATATTACAGGCCACACCCGGTATATTTATTAAATAAATAAATAAATAAAATAAATATCATGGGACACTTGACACCAATTGACCTAGTCCCAAACTAAGCAAAGCTTGTACTATGGATACTAGGCAACGGATAAACATACTTAATAGATAAATACATACTTAAATACATATTTAACATCCAAGACCGAGAACAAACATTCGTGTTATTCACACAAATATCTGCCCGGCCGGGATTCGAACCAGGACCTCAAGCTTAGTAGTCAGGTGCTCTAACCACTTAGCCATCCGGTCGTTAAGTATAGTCAGTTATGATCAAAAAAGTCATTTAACTTATAAAATCTACTTTCTATTCGGTGGATAGTCCGCGATTCAAAGTCACGCTGCTATCTCCTCTCACATTTGGGTCTTTTAGTCGCTTTTTACGACATCCATGTGAAAAGATGTGTCCGTCTTATTCTAAAATCAATCTAATATTATAATGTGTATGTAATATCTATGTAATACTTTTAAACGAGAAATTTTTATAAATTATTTATTTTGCGAACCTCGGAAAAAGCGATTCGGGGATTCCGAGGCGAACAATCGATTTAGCTTGGTCTTAATAAAATTGCTCGATTGAAGGTGCAAAACGATACTTGAAAGCCAATTTTTGATATAATAATATGGTAACTTAAAACCTAAACTTGCTAAAAGTGGCTCCAAAGCGGTAACGTTTCGTGTGCTCTGCCTACCCCATTTGGGAATACAGGCGTGATGTTTGTGTGTGTGTGTGTGTGTGTGTGTGTTTAATATGGTAAGATACAATATGATATGATAGGATATGATATGATAATATGATATGACCCCGCAGACGCAGAGCTCCGAGCCACGCTGTCCGACGCGCTTTTGTTTCTGCGCGTACGCGGCTTCCGCTGTGAGCTATGGCACATGCGCATGGGGGCTGCGACGCCACTCGCCTTCCTTGCGCTCTGTACCAACTACATCATCACCATGATACAGTTCTTCAAGCCGCAGAATTTTGATGATTAAAAGCCCCAAGGCACCAAACCTAATTGCTTAAGGAACCAATGAATTAACAATAAGAAGAATATTAATGTCAGTGTCATAATAGTGTCAATAATAGTACACCAATTACATTATCACCATGATATAGTTTATTAAGCCGCAGAGTTTTGATGATTAGGAACCCTTAGCACCAAACAACCTTAAAACCTTATCACGTGGTATTATGCTGAGTGGGACTTATTTAGCGTCATGTATGTCTTGTATTTGTTCTATGTATGTTTTTATGGCGTTAAATAAATGTATTGTCTTTCTTTCCTTCTTTCAAACCTAAGACACTTAAGGAATACAAGAATTAACAATAAGAATAATAATATCAGTGTCATAATAGTATCGATTTATTTGACGATTTCAATACAAATTCTTATAGCTTGACGTTCATGTAAATTATAATGTTTCATGTTAATTATATAGATTGAATAAATAAACGACCTGGTTAAGATCGCGGGATCGCGGTGGATGCGGAAAGCACAAGACCGGTCTGAGTGGAGAGCCTTGGGGGAGGCCTATGTCCAGCAGTGGACGTCTTTCGGCTGACATGATGATGATGATGATGATGAAATAAACTAAACTAATAATAGTGCACCAACTACGAGTACATCATTACCATAATACAGTGCATTGAGCCGTAGAATTTAAGAGCCCTTATTCACCAAACCTAAGAAACCTAAGAAAAGTAGAGGAAAGGAGGAGGTTAAAATTAGGTAAGTATGTAAATAAAAAGAGTAAATTTTATTTAGTTTTAATTATTTTTTATTCTTTCTACTAACCTTTTTGTATTTTTTTATAAATTTCATATGTTACTAAATGTATACAGTAATAATTATATTTATGAAAAATATACCATGGTAGGGTAGATGCCCTATTGCTAAACATTGTCTCAATTGCCTGTTACATTTTAAATATGTCACTAGCAATAGCATATCAAACACTCGGCCATTTAACTTATTGAAAGCACTCAATCCTCACATAAAGTTTCTACAGGGATGTATAGGGTCCCTTAGTTACTTATAAGTAATACAAAATGCCTTAGAGACGTTGTCTCTACTAGTTAAGACAACATTTTAAAAACTTCATCTACGTGCAGTGGAGGTGTAAAACGCCTCTAAAAATTAAATAAATTGGCGACGTATAAAGTTTTCCACTATCAAAATACATTCATAATACCTAATACAATTATGTCTAACGAGTAACCATAAAGTTTTTAGATTTAGGAGACAAGCTCACACCTGGCGCCCCAAGGTTTGCTCGCCTATATTCATGATCTGTTCTGAAAGCAGAGTGGTTCAGTCACGACCTTTAACTTGTTATCCATTTTGAAAAAAAAAAATCCTTTGAATGTCATACAAGATGACAGATGTGAAGTTTAGTCCTCACCGCACATGGCATGCTAAGCCTGAGCCTCGCGCCACATATTCAGTATTCAATAATTTATTGCTTTAAAGAATTCCATGCAATATTATTAATTAATAATGAACATGTACTTATGCTTATAGGGTAAATCGTCAATAACTGGCCACCTTATACTAAAATTAGTTATTTAAATGTGGCCAGTAATTGGTCAGGTCAAATAGATTCTTCGAGTCCATAAAAAGTTATTGGTTGCTTTTTAAAATAAGAAATATAGAATATTACCATGCTTCATTGTCGGAATCTGTTTCAGACATTTCGCCAGAACTTAGTTCAGAACTTTGGTCAGAAATTTCATCGGAGGTTTGTTCAGGGGTATCGTAGCAGGCTTGATGAAGATATTCTTGATAAGCTAGGTCAAATTTTCGGTCATTGAGTCGGTCAAAGGTTTGGTCAAAGTTTTGGTCATAAGTTTGGTCATCGGCTAAGTCAAATGTCTGGTCATACGTTTCGTTATATTTAAGGTCAAATGTTTGATCATTGGTTTGGTCGTTTGCTTGGTCAGAGGTTTGTCTATAGGTTCTGTTAGAGTTTAGGCTAGATTTGTCATTAAAGATTAGGTCATAGTGATTATGACAGCTTCCGTAGTACATTTTGTAAAACTCACGGTCAAAGAAACGACCATTGCTTTCTTCATATTGCTTATATATTTCTTCAGAGATTTTATCGTAATATTTAGCTCTCGCTCTAGCTTCAGCCCTTTCTTTCGCCGGATCTCTTACTTTGTGATCACAACACTTTCGCCCAGGCAATACATACTTGCCTTGCTCCAACCAAGGACTTAAATTTATCTTAGTTACTGCAATAGCATCCAAAACTGTTTTAACACCAACAATGACTAGAGCAACAAACATCAAGATCATAATTCTATCAATAAACGTGGCGTATTTTTTGACAGTGACAGTAAACGCGTAGAAGTTCAACATATTACACTTCTTAAATGCCTCACAAGGTTCCTTCAGGACTGCGAGAGGGAGCGTTAGCATAAAAAGCATGTTTATGCCAGCAAGGATCATAAATGTGAATGTCTGCATGTTCTCGTTCATCAACAGCTGCGGTTTGTGGAAGGGTTTCTTCTTTTTCCCCAACATGATGGCTCGCCGCTCTTTCTCTTTGTACAACTCGTCTAGTCCCAAAAACGCCATTAGTCTGTAATAAGAATTGAATAAACGGATGAAGATAGTGAGGTTACTAAATATCTTACTAATATTAGCCAGGTGCCAGATGGTAGGGAGCAACAAAATCTGGTAGCAAAGGGCGCAAACTGATGCTTTGATGACGGTTTTCGAGAGGCAAACCGTCGAAGGGGGCGCTAAAAGACTTTCTCGTGTTACCCTTATCAAAAGCTAGGGACGGGCCCACACACTTTACAAAAAACTCAAGAAGAAAATCTCTAAGCGAAGGCTAGCGTCGATGCAGCCTATATTATTTATAAAATATATTCTCGCACTACCCTAATCAAAATACATTGCAAGTTTGCAAAAATAAAAGCATGTAAAATGTGTTTCTTTTCACTTAATTGACTCACACCATTAACTATAACAACGAAAAAATGTGCAAAATTTATAACATAGTTGACAGAGATTTTAGCAGAGTTATGAGAGTTAAAACAAAAAAAATGGCATTTTATTAAATCTTAAGTTGAAGCCATGGTTCCTAAGAACAGATTTCGTTATCTCTCATAGTTTCTGACTTCTCCCTACTGGCCGATTTGGATTGATCAATCTGTATACCCATAAAAAGTTACCGCTTTCTAACACAATACTTATACATAGATAGATACGACATACAGTAATCTTGAAGCTAAAACGCGGACAGACATCGCGAAACTATAAAGTGTCAAACAGAACACGACACGTTACATAGTGAACTCATCTTATCGTGTCTCTGGCCGTACGCGCGCGTCACCCGCGTTCATATAGAGACACTTCGTGAAAACACTGAGTGACAGTCGCGTTCATACAGAGATACTTTGTGTAAACACTGAGTGACAGTCGCGTTCATACAGAGATACTTTGTGTAAACACTGAGTGACACTCGCGTTCAGACAGAAACACTTTGTGTAAACACTGAGTGACACTCGCGTTCATACAGAGACACTTTGTGTAAACACTGAGTGACACTCGCGTTCAGACAGAAACACTTTGTGTAAACACTGAGTGACACTCGCGTTCATACAGGGACACTTTGTGTAAATACTGAGTGACATTCGCGTTCATACCGAGACACTTCGTGTATACACTGGGTGTGCCATGTAAAGTGTCGTAGTCTAAACTCAGCATAATGGTTTCTTGTGGCTCCAGAAATCTAAAAATGCAAGTACATACTATAAATTACTAACCTGCATATAACTAGTCGGTAAAACAACATTTTGTATGCTTTCTTGCTCTTTCGACGTCCAACTTTGACTAATAAACAATACAAAGTCACTCGTAAATTATAAATTGTTTTTTTTTCGAATTGGCACTTATCTTTGAGTTAACACTTAACACTTTCTCTTTATGTTAAGACTTAACACTGTTCTTTGAATGAACAGTTTAACCTTACTCCAACATGTGGAGGTCTGCAGTATAATGATGGATAACTAGAAATTAAAACTCGTTAAGGCGCATTTCGTAATTATTCTATTTGACACTTAATTGCTTTTATAATTGTTAACAAAATGAGTTAACTCATTGGCTATTTAAATATTCATTAAGGCCATATCGGCAATCTGCTAATTTTTTGTGCTAATTTATAAATTCAAAACTTTTTTGATTGGGTTCGAAACATGATTCATTAAATTTCAAAAAATCCGCTAATAGGTATGTAAGTAAATCATTGATTATTTAAAGTTGTTTTTTTCCTTAAATTTTCAAACCTATTCTCACAAATTAAATATCGAAAAGTAAATAGTGATATTAAAAGGTAAGTATTTGAATTTGAATGAATAGATAAATAGTAACAATAAAGAATAATTTCAACCATTAATTTAAAAAAAAAGAAATTCGTTTACAGGATAAAATGCTTTTTCTATGGGAAGGTACTTTTTAAAAGCTTTTATTTAACTTGCAATGTATCTTGTACGAGTATGGATCTATGTACGTACTACGTACATATGTGCGGGTCAAATTTTGCAAGTTAAATTTGACTCACTTCTAGTAGTAGGATTGTCTTAAAATTTGGCATACTCATGTAAATTGCGTGACAATACAATAATCTGGTAGTGACATCCTGGTATTCCGGCCAGGATGGTCTCCGCAGGACGGAACTCTTCAACGGTTAATGACATCGACTTGAAATTTGGTATGCAAATTAGTAGTTTGGGTGACAATGTAAGAACAATCAACAAAAAGTACAGTCAGCAAAAAAAAAAGCTTGTATTAAAAAAATATTTTTTACCAAAAACTTATTCATAATTATGATTTTTTTGTCAATTATCTCTGAGTTGAGTTGATTCTGCACGAATATATCCCCTTGTTCCCAGTAATGTCTTCCCGCCGTGATCGCAATTGTATGTACAATCGAACCATTTGATTCCTGACCCATCGTAAAACGTTCTCACAGTACGTGTCATAATAATAAATTCCCTTGTCAAGCAATGCGATGTCACTATGACTTTTTGTGCGAAAAGTTTCCACAGTGGGTCACGATTCAGTTGGTTTGAGTGTACCTAACACTCCTCAGTCCTCACTCCTAATTTGACAGAAAAAGTCACCAATTATATAACCGAAATCTGTTCAAAGTAGGATATTTGACTCGTTGACTCTTGAAGTGCTGGTTAAGTACGGGGAACAAGGTTATATTTCTGCGTTAGAAAAAACTTTTCTCAAAACTGTCCTATTAGCCACTAGGTGGCGCTGGGGTCGCTATAAAATATTGACCCCTAGCGTCATCTAGTATCGAGTATACGAACTTTAATGAGAAACTAGGAACTATACTTGAAACGTTTAGGTTATTAACTAATTGTAAACAAACTTAAGCTGCCAGATTTGGTACATTCAAGGATTTTAAACATTTTACTTATATATATCATTGTAATACAAACTAGACTAGTGTATTTTAATACAGAAATGTAAATGTTTAGATAGTTTAATGGGAGACTTTCAATATTAAAGATACCAATTGACATTGTTTTGCTTACATTTACTTAAATGACTATCGAAACCAAGTATAGCGTTTACCCGTAGCCTTACTCGAATGATCCATTTTATCTAGCATTTCCAGTGTAGAAAATTAATTATTGTGCAATACATAATGTAGGTAAGTTATTAGTTGCATTCATAACGATTGTATCTTAAAAATAATAGCTGTGACATTAATGACATTTCTAATTAGTCATCGATTCAGTTCATTAAATTGTAGGTCACAAATCGTCAGCGTTATTCTAGTTTGAGCGCCGTAGTCTGTGTGCAAGATTAAGATAAATACATCAAACATTGTGTTAAATTTTCACCAATATGGAATCTTCTCTGTACAAAACTACAGAAAATAGTATCCGTCTTCAATTTCGATATTCAATGATAACCAGAATTTTAACTGGATACTACAACGACTATTTTATTTCTAAGCCTATCCGTTTTCTAGCAAGACTTTACACCCTTCTCCTGGTCATCGTGGTCACCGCTATTATATTAATGCATTATGATAGTAAATATATATATCCGCTTCTAGTCGGCCTTGTACAATTTCTTATGAACGCCTTGGTGTCTATGGTGACTGGAGAGCGCTACTTCTTTGATTACTGTTCGAAGATTAGGGAAATTTGCTTGAAAAGAAAACTGCACTTATCTCTCAATCATCCATTATCTCGGCTTTGGTTTATACTTACAATTTGTGTGAAACCACTATTATTGTTGACTATGTCTGGTGTCACGATGTTTGGAGTCTTGTCCCTCTATAGTTGGATAATCTATGTTATAGCTAAATTTCTCTGGACGTCTCTCGATATAAGTCACATAATTCAAATGCAAATTTTTGAAATATCGTACCGTACCATGAAAAATCTAAAAATATTTTTGCGTAAAAACCTGAACTACCGTTATGCCCAGGGCAAAATGCGTCGTGATGTTAAAATTATAAAAGAGTTCATAACTATTTATAAATGTTTGTATGAAAATGTGCAGACAACATTCGTTCCTGTTAAGCTTTTGGTAAGTATATGGAAAGTGTATACAGTCGAGGCCAAATATATCTACTTAACTACCTTGTCACTGTATGCCACCTGACAATTTTATACTGAAGTTCAAACTCGAAGTGATAGTGACAAGGTGGTTAAGTGTGAAGATATCTTCGACTCGACTTTACCTCATCATCATCATCATCAGCCGGAAGACGTCCACTGCTGAACAAAGGCCTCCCCCTTAAAACGCCACAATGAACGAAAACTCGCCACTTGCATCCACCGTTTTCCCGCTACTCTCACGATGTCGTCAGTCAAAGTCAAAGTCAAAGTCAAATATCTTTATTCAATTTAGGCTATAACAAGCACCTATGAACGTCAAAAAAAAATCTACCACCGGTTCGGATAAACCTCTGTTGAGAAGAATCCGGCAAGAAACTCAACGAGGTATATTTTTTAAACAGATTTACAATATTATTAAATGATATGTATACATCACAAGTATTTAACACAACTATATTTTCAACACAGTAGGTTCGCCATTTGAAGGGATCGCTCATGCGGATCGGAATTATTTCCAAATATCCCTGTCCATGATATAATCATTAACTTTATAATACGCCTGGTGGGAGGCCTGCCAACGTTTCGTCTTCCGGTTCGTGCTCTCCACTCCAGGAATTTTCTCCCCTAACGGTTATCTGTTCTTCGAACGATGTGGCCCGCATATTTTTCCAGCTATTTCGGTGAGATTAGTTCTTCGACGAATTTCCGTATTCCGGATTCTATCGCGCAAAGAAACTCCAAGCATAGCTCTCTCCATAGCTCGTTGCGTGACTCTGAGTCTGCGCGACTTTACCTTTGTATACCTACTTGTTATTGTACCAGTTTTAAATGATTCACAGTTAATTGCATATATATACTGTATATACGGTCCTACTGACCCCTCGCGTACTTTACAAAGGACCAATTAACACTAAGACTAACGGCCGAATGTACTTTTTAAAGTACAAATTGTTCATCTGTCGTGTTATATCTTGGCGTATCAGACTGGTATCGGTTTCGTACATTTTATATGGTTGCGTTCACATTTATATGACGCATTGTGTTGTGTCGACTTGTGTTGTGTCACATCAAAGCTGAGAGAGAGACAGAGAGCATCACACACAACACGACAGATAAAATGTGAATGTGGCTTAACTCGCGTGCGTGTCGCGTTTGTATGGATAGAAATGCGCGTCACCGGCGCGTTTAAAAAAAACACCGTACAAAAGCCTTCAGTTCCCGATATTTCAACGATATGTTAAAACTTTAGAAGCCGTGGTGGCCTAGTGGTTTGACCTATCGCCTCTCAAGCAGAGGGTCGTGGGTTCGAACCCCGGCTCGCACCTCTGAGTTTCAAGCAGAGGGTCGTGGGTTCGAACCACGAACTCGGCACCAGGTCTGTCGAGTTTTTTCGAAATTCATGTGCGGTGATGATTGATGATTTGAATTACATTTGAAATTCACCACGAGCTTTGCGGTGAAGGAAAACATCGTGAGGAAACCTGCACAAACCTGCGAAGCGATTCAATGGTGCGTGCGAAGTTCCCAATCCGCACTGGGCCCGCGTGGGAACTATGGCCCAAGCCCTCTTGTTCTGAGAGGAGGCCTGTGCCCAGCAGTGGGACGTATATAGGCTGGGATGATGATGATGATGATGTAAAAACTTTGTAGATCGACTTTGGGAATACCCCACTATTTTGATGAATGAACCTGTTTGATCGTTTCAGATGTCTGTGAGTTTGTGTTGCAGTTTTGTCAGGTTGATATTTACCTGTTACTTGTGGAGTTATTTATGGATAATCGCAGTGAGTACTAAATATAAATGAAGACATTAATTATGAATTAGCTGTTAAATTAGCAGTTTTATCGACTCAAGTTTCGACACTTCGACTCTCTAGTCTTGTGATATTGACAGCTGTCACCCGCACCATGCTACAATGAAAGTACTGTATGTGCGTGACTTCAACTCTGGTGGCACTACCTATACCTATAACACAAGTATTGCTTATTGGTGTTAAGTGTCCCGTGATATTTATTTAACTACATATGATTTTCAGTCCAAAGAGTACACACTTTTTGCTGCAGTTTTATTTGAAGATGTGTATGCATGTCTAATGATGTGCTTGCCGGCGATATTAATGGACAAAACAATAGACGAAGTGAACAAAATGAAGATCATTTTGGGCGATCAACTTCTTGCTTGCGACGGTAAAAAAACACACACTTCTAAGTAATAACATTATGAATGCTCACATAAAAAAAAACCGGCCAAGTGTGTATCGGGTCACACGCGGTGTAGTATTCTGTACTAATATATGCGGCAATTATTCAATATTTAGTTTTGATCGACTATTTTGAATCAATAAGTGGTGGCAGCTTTATTGGTTTATGTAAATTGTAATTTGTTTATTTTTAAGTACCATGTACCGTTTGTGCCCAAATAAACATTAAACATTAAAACATTATTTAGCTATTTTACTGTAAGGTGGTTATACCTACTGATGAAACCAAAATAAATCTCTCTCTTTCTTTTCTTTTGATCTGATCATTAAATCGAAAATTGGTGTCATAAAACTTACAATGTTTTTGAACGAGCTATCCAACGATACCCCACATAAAAGATTTAGACAAGAAAAAAAAAACAACCCTACTTTAGTAGGTAGTAGGTACCCTACAACTTTTATTCCTTTTTTTAATTTTATTCTACCTATTTGTCAGCATAGTTAACATTATAAATACTCATATAAAATTACAGCTTTCTAGCTCTAGATAGCAGTTACGTCGCGGATGGACGGACATACGGACGGATATGGCGGAACTATAATTCCTATTAGAACCATAACAACGAAATACTGTAAACGGAAAAGTGACGAATAAACTTTAAAATACCTTTTCACCTCAGCACCTCAAACAGGCAGGTTTTGCTATGAGAAATCAGTGAGCAAAATCGCATTTTGCTCACTCCGTGAGACAAAGTAACTTTTTAATTATTTTTTTAAATGCTGAGTACAGTGTTGGGTCTACTCACTGAATTCCAAATATTTGAACTTTACTTTGATCTGTCATTTCACTTCAACTCGAAAAAAGCAAGAGATAGGATTAAATTTGTCGATTACAAACTTAAATTAAATTTTTGGTATTAAAAATATATCGAAATATTTCCAAAATGTAAATTTTTCTGATCTTTTAATAAAGTATGCAACCTCGTTGCACGAAAGCCGCTTCTCTTGTTTTTTTTTTTATAAAAGAATTCCGTATACTGCCTCTACAGTATAATTATTATTTGTTAAATTGAATGATTTTTTAACAAATCTATTTATGTTTATGTAATAGAAATCTTAATAAAAATCATATTTAAAGGTTTAATTGTTCAACCTTTTCAATTACCCCGAGATGAGGCTTTTTGCAGTATTAAAAAATAAGTGTGACATTAGTACAAGAAGTTAAGATTGCATGTTATGAGTATGCGATTTGTATTGTAGCTACTGGACTCTTTTTATGGTTTTAAATGTAATTATTATATTTGATAATAATCGGATTCTATTTTAAAAAAATGTGTTTTATTTTGTAAACAGGTAGGTATATGTGGTTTTATTCTTATGTTACATTTAAATTATGTTCTCGCTGCTGAGGTGAAAAATTGTATGTGTCACACGAGACCAAAGTTTTTTTGCATCTCGTGTATTTCAATCCCTTGCTGATCTCAGGATTCTAACCTAGAATCACTCGCTAACGCTCGTGATTCAATTATAGAATCCTTCGCTTACTCGGGATTGAAAATCAACACTCGCAACAAAAAACAACTTTGCTCTCTTGTTGCACAAATAACTATTGTATAGGTATACCACAAGAGAAAATTAAATCTCTCGCCAGGCCGATGTTTACAAAAATAACATTTTACTTATTTCTAGATGACAAACTCCGGGTGGCATTAGAAGAGGCCTTAGACTACTTGGACCAGCGTCCCATCAAGATGACCATTTGCAGAGCAGTGACCGTGGACGCAACGCTACCTTTTATCTTCTTCAGCCTTTGCACCACTGTGATATTTCATATGATTAACCTACTGATGTGAACCGGGCTCTACTAATATTACTTTTATTGGTCCTATTTTTTGTTCGTGGGTGTGGCTGCTGAATAGAGATTGCAACCCGGTATGTTTCTCAACCTGGCCGGGCCCGGTTGGATTCGTCTCCAACCCGGCCGGGTCCGGCGGGCCCGAAAATTTCTATATATGAATGGAAAACGACAATGATTCAAGTTTAATTTTTATTTCAAACTGGCTTATGAACAATTATCACAATAATCAGTCCCACTCAAGTCTTAAAATCACACTTAATTCAGAATTGATTACTTTTACTTATGGATGGAAAAGTAACATTAGTATTAGTAATTATTTATTTTTATAAGTTTAAACAAGCAGGTATTTCTCTTTACTCCTTATAGTGTCTATTTGAAAAAATAGTTTTAAAATAGGAAACTAATAACGCAGCTTAAAGTACTTAACGTGTGATAACAATTAGATTAGATAGATAAACTTTGGTAGCTTAGGTATAAACAAAACAGCGCCGCGGTTTACTTACCGGGTTTGCAATCTCTACTGATGATTGCCTTGGTCTAAAACGAACATTTTAATTTATGCACTAAAGCTTTAAACTCTGTAGCGATAAGGACGCTTATTGCTTACCTCGGAAAATCTCTATACGGTATATACCTGTGTTTTCTGTACTGCTTACTATGGGTTGGTCTTTAATAAAGAGTTATTGTGTTGTATTGTATTGTATACGTACAGAGTAAATAGTTATTTGTGTCACAAGGGAGCAAAATGGTGTATTTACGGCGAGGGCGTACATTGAATCCAGAATGTAGCGAAGGATTGTATAATAGAATCCTGAGCGTAATGAGGGGTTCAAGTGTTAACGCCCAAGATGAAAATAATTTTGCTCCCGAGTGGCTCATACAACTTTTCACACCGAGCATTAAGAAACTTGAAAAAAAAACTTAATATAATTAAAAAACAACTAGCATAGAAAATGGTGTGGCTTTACAATTATCAACTTCAAAAAATGTCATTTGCAATAAAACACTTAGAAAAGCCTTGAACAGAAAAGTTGCACTTTGCTCCCTCTCGACAGGGAGGAAAAGTTACTTTTCTGAAGGAGAGGTGTGAAAAAATAGTTAAATGTCACCTAGAACCAACAGAACACGGGGAAGACTTTGCTCAGCAGTCGGATACTTTAGCAGGCTAAAAAGCGGTAAAACTAGGCTATTTGAATAAATTGTGGAAATATACTCAGCGGCAGACCCTTTATACAAAATTAACGATTCTGCGTACATTTGAGGGCCAGATTTTTTGCCGTCTCAGTAAATGTATGAAAACTGAAAGTACTAAATTAAACTTGCCTTATTAGAACTGTTCCTAATTTCCTCACAATCCAAGTGAAAAGCAGAGTGTATAATTTTAAACAAAATGCCTCGTCTCTCGTTAGTATTTTATGCTCTTGATGTGTATCTACTATTGGAAAACTATCCTAAGTATAACCAAAAAGTAATCATGGCCGAAATATAGATGTCATACACTAATGCCCTCAAATTGCAGGCCACGATGTTACCGAAACAGATGGTCTGGAATACCAATTAAAATCATATCAGTGAGTGAAATAAGTTTGATGTATTGGCTGGAGGGTGGCAAATGACGGGTTGGCATAAAAGTGTTATGAACACTGACTGATCAGTGATCAGTTTTTATAACCAATTTACAGTCTGAAGTGGGCGACCAAAAGAAAAAATACTTTTTTTTAATTCGACTGAATGGCAAACGAGCAAGTGGGGCTCCTGATGGTAAGAGATCACCACCGCCCATAAACATCTGCAACACCAGGGGTATTGCAGATGCGGTGCCAACCTAGGGGCCTAAGATGGGATACCTCAAGTGCCAGTAATTTCACCGGCTGTCTTACTCTCCACGCTGAAACACAACAGTGCAAGCACTGCTGCTTCACGGTAGGATTAGCGAGCAAGATGGTGACGTTAATTATTGTTTACTCATTCAAGTAGGTACTATTTATATAGTAATAGCTTATAATATAAGATTTGTGCACAAAATTAAGGTTAAACTTTACGACACTTAAGTATCCACGGACGGGTTGAAGCATTTTGGTTTTGGATACCATGGTATCATCGCACTGTCAAGTGGTTATCATTAAAATAATGATTAGCTGTTGTCTTAAACTTCGTCTGCGAAGAAATCTTTTAATTCATTGAATAAGACGTTACAATCATTGAACTATCCGTCCGGTCGTCGTCGTGGACGTCCTACGGCTTATATGATTTAACGACCGAATGGCCAAGTGGTTAGAGAACCTGATTACGAAGCTTGATGTCCCGGGTTCGATTCTCGGCCGGGGCAGATTTTTGTATGAATAATACGTATGTTTGTTCTCGGGACTTGGATGTTTAATATGTATTTAAGTATGTATTTATCTATAAAATTATGTTTATCCGTTGCCTAGTATCAATATTACAAGCTTTGCTTAGTTTGGGACTAGGTCAATTGGTGTCAGGTGTCCCATGATATTAATTTATTTATTTATTACTAGCTTTTGCCCGCGGCTCCGCCCGCGTGGTATTTGGTTATCGCGTGCTGTTCCCTCGGGAACTGTGCATTTTTTCGCGATAAAAAGTAGCATTTGTCACTCTCGGGCCCATAAACTATCTCTATGCCAAAAATCAAGTCGATCCGTCGCTCCGTTACGGCGTGAAAGACGGACAAACACACACACAAACACACACACTTTCGCATTTATAATATTAGTACGGATTGTGATGATGATTATTCAACCATTGTTTCCCTGTAATTTTTAAAATTTTGAGCTGGAATGCCACATCTCTCCATTAAACTTATATTTGGAAGTCTTGACACTTTAAACCGGGAATGCATTTGACGGGCCCTAATGAGTTCCGGTCCAAGTTTAATTTAATATTAACTAGCGGTAAGGCCAACGTCTTGTTCAGACTTAGGTGTGCGATAAACACCGAATACGTGTTTAGTTAAACATGTTATGTTAAAGTTAGGCCCGTATAATTTGAATGGAAACGCTGTGTTAATCCATTCGTAAAAATAACTTAAAAAACAAAGGAGTTAATCTGCAAGTGGTTGGCCGTGTCAATTGTGAATGTCAATGTCATGCTTGTTGTACAATATTTATAGCGTTCCTTTAAAACGTCTTTTTGACAGCTGTCACTCGGCTGTCACCCGCCATCTTTGATCTCTCTGCGCTATACCATTGCCCTGTACTGTATCAATAAAGAGAATAAAAAATCTTATAAATATAAAAACAACAGTTTTTTATTAAAATATATATTTAAATACGGAACATAATTGGTGCCGAAACCAGGGACCTTTAGATTGGTAGCGCTGACCATAAACGGTCGTGTTCATATTTAGACACGGTCCGGTCGCACGTAGACACTGCTCACTGACACAATAACGAAATCGTCGCAAGATATTTTCTGTGACAAATTTATAATATAACAATGACATTAATCTTAAAATATTTTAGTTATTAATTTATTTTTCCATTCTTCCCGGTTTATTCTCAACAATAAATCAAACAACTAGATAAGAGTGCCACTACCACGATAGTTTTTTGGTGCATAAGCCATGGTTGGCAACCTTAGAGCGGCCGCCGAGCGTAGGTATGAAAAGTGAAGTACATACAGGGGTTTACTAATGTTTCGGCGAATAACGTTTGGCAACCTGTTTCATTTCGCAACTTTTCATTTCCCAACTGTTTAATATTTCTGAAACTGTAAATGTTTCAGGATTTTTATAAAACTAACCTAACCTAACCTAAAGGGTTCTACACGACGGCCCTGAAATAAATCCTGAAATATTTACAGTTTTAGAGTTTGCGAAATGAAACAGGTTGCCAAACGTTACGTTGCGAAAAGGCAGTACTCGACATACAGGAGGTTGACTTCTGAACTATCTGTGTTTTGTGGCCACACGGTCCCACCGGAAGACCAACGCTAGCTCTTGAGCCGGCATTATGTCGAGGTGGGTCCGTTTCGTGAACAGTGATTGACAGTGAACACTGTTTCCTTTGTCTGTCTTTTATGTAATTATCTCAAGTCACTGTTACGAATAAACGTATTTCTTTCTTTCTCTTTCAAGTATAGACGACGTTGAGAAAGAGATTTTTTTTTCTTATATTTTAACGAGGCTTCAGTACACTAAAAGTGACTATGCCAGCCTCATGGGGGGCCTCAGATACATGTTACACTCTCTTGTGCAGAAACCTAGTCTTTGGATGCAAAGGCCCGTCTGATGAACTTGTAAATCCGCATCTCTTCTTCTGAAAGTGGATGAATCAGAATCACATTTACACTTCCATTTCACAGATCCATACCATCCAGATACCGGTTTCTGGTATCCTCATTCTGATCACATTCCAGAAGAAAATGAAGGAAGTCTTCAGTCTTATTACAACCTAAACACAAGGGTTATTGTACAACTCTCATCAAATTTAGTAAATACTTAATGAGAAAGAGATTGCTAAGCTGAAATGGGATTTGGCTGGAACGTCTGTCGCATGCACCCATTGAGGTGGGCTCACTCAGTCTTTACATGGTGGGCATTGGAGTACGGCTATCGAAGGCGATTTAAGCTGCATTCACATTTGTCTGATGCAGTGTGTTGTCACTGGTTGTGTTGTATCGCATCAAAGCTATAGAGAGAGATAGAGAGACAGAGAGTATCACAACACAACACGACGGATAAATGTGAATGCGGCTAGACCGAGAAGACGGTGGGACGATTTGGACGCTTTGGAGGGCTTGGCATGTTATTGTGCCAGACCGGGAGGTGTGGAAGTCAAGAGGAGAGGCTTTTGCCCAGCAGAAGACTATTCCAGGCTTATTTTATAAAAAAAATGTATTCGTTAACTAATTAAGAACTGACGACTTCTACAGGTACTATCGTAGGTAGGTTTAGGCAAAAAGACTGCCTTGATGCTCTGCAGGCTGCTGTCCAGCCCTAACTCCATTCAGGGTACTGGCATGCCGAAGGTGAGGAGAGCCGTGGTAACCTAATGGTTTCACCTATCTCAAACAGAGGATCGTGGGTTCAAACTCAGGCTCGTCTTTCTGAGTTTTTCCAAATTAATGTGAGTAATTATATTCGAAATTTACCATGAGCTTTATGGCGAGGAAAACATTGCGAGGAAACCCGCACAAAACCGGCGACGGAATTCAATGGTACGTGTGAAGTTCTCAATCCGCACGAGGCCCGCGTGAGAACTACGGCCCAAGCCCTCTCATTCTGAGAGGAGACCCGTGCCCTGCAATGGGACGTACATAGGCCGAGATGATAGAACTCATAATAATCTACACACTTTAAAATATTAAAAAAAACGTAACCAAATTATATCTTCAAATAAAAACAAGAAGAATACACATCATTACAGGAAATGCGCCTGTATTTGTCAACGTCACATCCCCACTGGTTCCGCATCGAAATAATGCGGACAAAAAAACCCGGCTAAGCGCGAGTCGCACGCGGGCATCGAGGGTTCCTTACGTGAACGCGTCCCTTCAGAATATCGCAGCGCCGCCCAACAAGGCTCATGCCGCGTAACCTACAAAAATAGCAAATTTGAGATTTCGGGGCATTGCAGTTATAAATATCACGGGACAAATAAATATCACGGGAAGCAAAGTAAGCTTAGCAAAGCTTGTGTTATGGGTACTAAAGCAACGGATAAATATAATTATATAGATATAGATACATACTTAAATACATATTAACACCCAAGACCCGAGAACAAACATTCGTATTTTTCATACAAATATCTGCCCCGACACGGGAATCGAACCCCGGGACCTCAAGCTTCGTAGTCAGGTTCTCTAACCACTAGGCCATCTGGTCGTCTAAAGTTATCATCGACAACAACAGCCACAAATGTTGAACTGTAATCAAAAACGTTAAAACATTTGTTTTATAACACCCACAGCATACCAAATAGTAAAGAAATGTCACGTGGATTGGTTCAGGAAACATTCGGCATTTAAAATTTTAGAAATAAATTCAACATTTGTATTTTAATTCATAGGTCTTGTGAATTTAGGTCTTTTGTGCTTAGGTATTATGAATATTTAAACAGGCTGTCTATTACCGCGCTACAGCTAAGGATGTACCTACTCAGATGAGCGAAATTTTTTCAGTTGCGTTTCGTATTTTTCGGTCGCGTAGTTTTGGTTTTATGCAAAACTCATTGTAGTCGTAATATGTGTTCAATTCATTTTGAAACGCCATGTGGCACAACCTGGACTTTTCTATTTTTATTCCCGACGCAAAAAGAGGGGTGTTATAAGTTTGACCGCTATGTGTCTGTGTGTCTGTCTGTGGCACCGTAGCTCTTAAACGGGTGGACCGATTTGAATGCGTTTTTTTATTTGAAAGCAGGTTTTCCAGCGATGGATCTTAGACATGTTTTATCAAAATCGGTTCAGCCGTTTCAAGATCGTCAGCTCTTTTGTTCGCGGCGGTAGGAATCTTAGACGCATAATGGGTATTTACTTTACTTTCGAACATATTTTACTTTATTACCGCTAAGGTTAATATTTTAAGAAATACAACATATTTACTTTAGTTTCCTGTTAACCTTAGCTGTCCCCCGACACCGACGACCCTTAGGTAAAAAAAAATACTAGGTACTTGTACTTAAAGAGCCGTGGTGGCCTAGTGGTTTGACCTATCGCTTCTCAAACAGAGGGTCGTGGGTTCAAACCCCGGCTCGCACCTCTGAGTTTTTCAAAATTCATGTGCGGAATTACATTTGAAATTTACCACGAGCTTTGCGGTGAAGGAAAACATCGTGAGGAAACCTGCACAAACCTGCGAAGCAATTCAATGGTGCGTGTGAAGTTCCCAATCCGCACTGGGCCCGCGTGGGAACTATGGCCCAAGCCCTCTTGTTCTGAGAGTAGGCCTGTGGCCAGCAGTGGGACGTATATAGGCTGGGATGATGATGATGATAAGGTACTTGTACTAAATTAACTTAGGCTAATTTTGCGGGAAATCAGCATAGTCCCCGCTGGATTGGGATAAACGAATTCTTCGCAGATGAGTGCATAATTATTATTTACTTTTTAGTTGTCTTTTTTGGCGGCATTTTTTTTTCATCTATAAAGCACGAACGACTCAAAATACGCTCGTCTGGTTTACCTTAAGAGCTACGCTAGAGCGTCAGAAAGCATATATAATACTCGTAATAGAAACCCGCATTTTTCGAGTACGGAATCCTAAAAAAAAAACACGAATTCACGACATTTTTTTCCACAAATGATCCGTGTCGGCCTGTCGGCTCTCTTATTAGATTATCAGGTCGATTTGCAATTCCGTGTATGTTGTACATGTTTACTTTGCGGAAATGAATCGAGATGGAGGGTCGGTATTGTTGACTCAGGCTAATCCATGTACATAAATTTGGATGTGTATCTACCTGTTGTTAATATTAAAAAGATGCCTCGTACTTAGGCTGTAATGTAAGTTCCTGTTTAATTAGTTACTCTTAATAGAATGTAAGTTTATTAATATCACTAGCTTTTGATCGTGGCGTTGCTCGCGTATAACTCGGATTACTATTGTAACTTTTACATGAAAGATGTTTTGATAAAATACAAACGAAAGCTTATTTTTGAACACACGCACACATGCATAAACTCTGACTTTTGTAATATTAGTGGGATGATAGATTCAGGGACCTTAAGAGGGTCGCTGGCGGCGGATGGATGCGAGGGACTGAAGACAGTGTTGTGGCGCGTCATGGAAGACCTGAAGATGTCCAGCAGTGGACTGCTGTAGGCTGATGATGATGATGATGAGATACAGGTTCGAATTAGTAGTGGGCTTTTGAGCAGTAGACCTTAAGAATCTTTAGAACAGTAGAGTCTTTGCATGTATATAATATTATGTATCTGAATGTTTTATTTATTCAGACAAAACAAACAGAGGTGACATTTATCTGTCACATAAAATTTATCAATCAGCGGTGAAACAGCTTAATCCTTATGATTCCACGTACATTCAGTTCTTGAAAAACTTATCACAGAAATATTTTGAAACGCAAATCATAAAACATTTTTATTTTCAACAACAAAAATGACCCTCTCAGCGGGTCACGTGTCCATTTGATTAGTTCTCAGCTTCATTGCATTTTAGAATACACACTATCATAATACCGACATCGCAATTTTATCCTTAAGACAAACAGACCACGTATCAAATTTATACCATAACCCTCTTTAGTTTTTGGGGTATAATCCGTCCTCATAGCTAACGAAACTTGAGCTGTTTTGTGGAGATAACACGTTTTAGTTCCGCTTGTTTTTAGTTCAAGAAACGAGGGCTTTTTAATCCCATGAACATTGAATTAGTTGACCGCCCGTAGTTTTTGCTAGTGAACACAATAGGTGCTTTGTTAAGGAGCGTGTGTGGAGAAAATTACCCGACGTCTTGCCTCAAATAAGCATTGTATAAAAACTATTATAGCTTGTAAATTTGGAGTGGGGCCACTGTGAGGAATTAAAATAATAGATTATGTAAGTTTTGTAAGCTTTGGGTAAGTACATAAAAGTTAGTAGGTAAAAGTTGTTTGTTAAATTGTAAGAGTGTGTTGTTAAATTTAGGTTTTGGCACAAAAATGTGTAAACGAAACTTAATTTTTAAAGCTACCTTGTGATATAATGAATTATTATCTAAATAACAAAAAACTGTATTGTTGAAGTACCTAATAAAAAAAAACTTTTTTTTTCTTTTTTTTGTCTTTTAGATAATAAAACTATGTTTCAGGAAGCATAATTGAGCACTTGTCTTCAGTGTTCTTTAAGGGGCAAATACTGTTTATACGCTTGGTTTAATTGTATTACTGAATTATTTACTCAACCCTTGCAATGTGCACGTCATAACTTGATTTAACCCATCGACGTGCAGCTCTTCAGGCGGAAGCGGCGTGCGTTTTATGCGACGTTCTACGATATCTGTCAAAACCTAATACAATAAAATGCGGATTTGTAACGCTATGACGTCATTTGACGACTAACCAGCTTACACCAAGGGTCTTCAAAATCAATTTTGCTTACTTTAGTTACAGGAGTTTTTTGTGTTAATAATAATAATAAATTAAAGAAAAGAAAAGAAAATGCTTCATTGAAAATTGCTCAGTGATTAATGTTTCAACAATGTTGTATTTTTTTAACCCTTAGAATTTAATCACAATTATGAGTGAAAGTGTAAAATATATGTCTTTCAAAATAAGTAGTGCAGCTTTTAATAGTTTTTTTTAAACTTCGGCACTACGTGCGTTTCTTGTTTTAACTTACTGAATATTTAAAGGCATGTTTAAGAGTCTTCTTTACAAAACACATTCATGAAACAATTATCAAGTCCACAGCAGTCAACCCTGACTGGGTTAAAAAGACCCCAGCTGCAATGAAGGGTTAAACTGTTATGTGGCTATTGCGAATAATGAGAGGTGTTTAAAAGAAATTTACTATCCCCAGGGTGTTCTTGGCACGCAGTGGCGGGAGAGCGGGGTGGTTAAGAATGGCCTGTCTTGCCGCAAATGGGAAGCGAAAAATTAAATTCTTTTTTTTCCTAATTTCCAGGTCGTTTGAAGGGTTAAGCGGTTTGAATATTTGAACAAAGCGGGTGAATTGGATAATTTAAAATAAGTGGTTTATTCTGTTACTAGCTCTTGTCCGCATTTGGTCGGTTTTTTTTTCAGGACTAATTGAACTCTTCTGCTACCTATTATTACTACTAAACTTTATCACAATGTCTTGGTCTCTCAAAAATAATGTATCTATTCTATGACAAACAATCAATACTGGTGGAAGAATTTTTTCAATCAATTTTTTTTAAACATTCGAAAGTCTAAAAAATTGTGCCGAATTTGAAATACCTACATAGAATATTATAGCTTACTCTCTCTCTCTCACACACAAAAATACTAGCCTTTACCCGTGGCTTCGCACGTGTAAATCATTTAGTCTGACAGTTGAATTAAAATGTTCTGGTTTTCCAAAAATTTCGGCGTTAATCCCCAAAAATTGCATTAACGTTGCACAAAAAACAGACACGCACACGTCCAATGCTAGTTGTTGAAATTTTGGAATTTCACTAAAATATTAATGTATTTTCATTGTTACAGGATTTAAAAAATGCCAAACTTCATGTCAATGCGACTACTTGAAGAAAATCGAAATTAACTTGCAAGATTTGACCGAAAAACGAACAGAGCAAACCGAATACTAGCAAAATCGTGTAAAAAATCACGTTGTATAAATAACTTCCAGGAGATGGACGGATGACCTGGTTAAAGCCGCGGGTTCACGGTGAATGCAGGTAAATGGAGGTATGGCGGAGGTCTATATCCAACAGTGGACGTCCTACCTCTGATAAAATGTGATGATGATGAAAGTTTACTTCTTAAGTTAATAGAATTATATTCAAGTAGAATTACATCAAGCATTATACCAAATTTTACAGAGTAAATGCTAGTTCTAATAAAAACTTAATGCATTAGTTTCAAATGCGATCCTGATAAGGAATATTAAAATCAAATGGGTGCAGTAACGATTGAAAAACCATTAGAATAAAGATGCTAAATATTCGATTTTAACCTGCGAATATCTCGGTGGAGGGAAGCTTACTTTTGAGAAAGCCAAGGTTGTCACTTTAAAAAGTATTTTGTGAGGCAGTTTCACTTTAAAAATACTCTTTTTATAATTTAGTAATTCTGGGTTCTTAATAAACTAATAATAAAGTAGAGCTTGTCTAAGTTAAAATGACGCGTGGCTCACTCAACTAAATCAGTTCAATATGACTAATTAGATAGCAAATTTTTAACAATAACTGCCCGAGTCTAACGAGAAACTTAATCTCCGTTAGACTCAGGTGGTTACTATAAGATTTCGATGTCTTATACTTGTCATAATGAACTGATTTAGTTGATCGAGGCACGCGTCATTTTAGCTTAGGCAAGCTAGTGAACATCGGCAGACGCAGCGTTGGCTGGACTCCCATTATCGACGACACTATGAGAGTTGCGGGCAAATAATGGATGCAGGTGTTGTGATTAATTATATGTACTATGCATTTCATAGTACTATATACAAGGTGGGCCCTGCAACAGCAGCAAAAAATTCAACCACAGCTTCCACTCTTCATCTTGAGCTAATTTATAAGTTCTACAATTTTTGAAAATAACTTGTATTATGATTTTTATTATAGTTTAAAGTTTAATTGGACAAGCAATGTATCGCGAAATTCATTCATTCATTCATCAATTCATTTTGTTACGTGACAGGCGATGTCATTTAGGCTATTGGATGCCCTACATTGAAAATACAATTTAATTTGTTTGGAATGAACATAATGACAAAATTACTTAACTTTTGAAAGTTGCAGAACTAAAGTAGTTCCATTTGAACAGCAGAACCTGTGATTTAATTTTTTGCTCCTGTTACAGGGCCCACCCGGTATATATTTTATAAACATTAGGATTCGATATGCCGACAACTTTACTTGCTTGGTATAATAAACTGTTAATTTTAAACATGCCAGTGTTGCCAAAAGTGTAATTTTCTGAACCAAAAATACGGTAAAAAGAAACCGTGGTTGACGTACCAATCGCCAGCCCTATTGAGAAACCATTCAACGGCTATTGGTGCGATTAAAGATTCTAGAATGGCACATTTTACGTTATTTACCTGAAAACATTTAGGAGCGTTGGCAGCGATTTTAGAGGTAATACCATTAAAATGTGAAACGTCAAATCGGTAGTAACAAAAAAAGTACTAGAAACCTTCAAAAAGTTTAGTGTTTAATAAAAACTAAAAAGGACAAAAACTAGTTAAGAACTCTGTTAAGTAACTTAAACTAAAAAGGTACAATTGAAGTTACACTAAACTATCCTAAAAATAAATTAACTATATATACAGTTCCCCAAGTCTTGTCCCTGAGGAAGAGTGCCCATAAGGCTGGCTGCATTTCCGCGCTGGATCGTGATTCCAATACGTTTGGCGAGAAATGCACCAGCCCTATGGTCATTGGTAATTTCGAATTTTTTTTTATTTGTCCAAAAAGTTTGTGAGCGTCCGAACTCCATGGACCCAAAGTTTCAACAGCAAAAGCTGTAAATATGTAGTACTTAAACTTCAATTATTATCAGAGTTTTAGACTACTAGACTTGTTTTTTCCTTTTTAGTTTTTAGGCAGTCATGTCTTGATTTTTAATTACTTTTTCTCAAACATGCTCGGAAATGTACGCGTTAATGTCACGAAATGGAGACATGAAGTTTCTCATTTATGGCTCCCTACCACCTCCCTACATAACTTCTTGGCCTAGGCCATGAAGTGTATGTATGAAAATCCATTATTGTCCGCTGCCCTAACTTTTTAATTTTACTTACCAACATTAAACTGACAAAGGAAAAATTACAAATAGCCAACCACCACTACTCTGCAAGCATTGACGATAATGCGATGCGATGCGATGCGATATGCGATGCATGGATGGATGGATGGATGGATGGATGGATGGATGGATGGATGGATGGATGGATGGATGGACGGACGGACGGACGGACGGATGGATGGATGGATGGATGAAATATTTCCTCACATTGTTTGAGAAAAGCACTATACAAACCTCGGCCACAACAGGGATTGATGGACTCGTTTTATCTGCCCCGAACTCGTCCATCAATCCCTTACTTCATGACCTCTGCAGTAATGTACTATTACTTCACACGCGGACGGAGTCGCGGGCAACAGACTAGTTTGGAATATGCTAATTATTACTTTTCATTTGATACCCATATTGTTACAATTACAAAAAAATTTTCGTGGACATATTTTGAAATACTATCCCCTATGTCGTCACTCCAACTATTCTAGTTAGTTGTATCAATATTAAAGTTTTAAGTGAACTACAAACCGTTTTATTATTTTAGTCACATGTTGTTGTACCTATTTGGTTGTTATAACTGCCAACTTACTTTATCTAGAGATATAATAATGAAGTAAAGCTGTATCCACACACGACGTATAACACAAAATCCACCGCATCATACTTGGCAAGCATAAATCGAAAGCCAACAAGATAGTTAGCACTTAGGCAATTGCGGCCTGCGGCTGTTGACGCTGTGTTTACTTGATTAATGCAGTGTGCACGGAGCCTTATAGCTGAGTATGATGTAGAGAGGTTTAAGTCTGTAATTTATAAATATTTAACTTAGCTCGACCAGTCACACACACACACACAACATCACGCCTGTATTCCCAAATGGGGTAATAGGCAGAGCACACGAAACGTTACCGCTTCGGAGCCACTTTTAGCAATTTTAAGTTTTAGGTCGACCAGTCACAACTAACAAAATTAATGTAACTTATATGTCAACGAATACTAAAAATGTAACTTGTAATATCTAGTTTCTTTATCATTCAAAAACTCATGACATAATGACCTGCCCCGCAATGTATATATGTATGTATGTAAATACTTTATTGAACATAAAACACAAAAATAATACTAAAAGAAAACAACAAAACAAAAAGAGTACAAAGGCGAACTTATCCCTAAAAGGGATCTTAGCCTCTCTCGTCTCGCCCATAGACATCCAATTGCTTCGGTTGGAGTGAACCCGCGATTTTAACCCGGTTATCCGTCCATTTCGTTGGTGGACGTCTTACGCTGAGCTACCGATCCCGTGGTCTCCATTCGAGAACTTTTTAGCCTCAACAGCCATCGGTTCTCCGTGCTATATGGCCTGCCCATCGCCACTTCAATGAGCTTTGTACTAGTACAGTCACCAGCACCAATATCTGACACAACAAGCGTGCATAAATATCTGATACGACTCTATTTCTAGGGCCGGACGGACGTGTCAGATATTTTTGCGCGCTCCGCTGTGGCAGATATTAATGCTGGTGACTGTACATACAAGGAGGTTTTTCTACAGCAATGATCTACATATATTACTTATTATTATTCCCACATTCACTTACTACAAATTTAATTGACATCTGGTTTTCAAAAAACCACGTATCTTCACATCAAAAGCTAAAAACCGTTTCATCAAAGAGAATCGACGCAACAAGCTAACCAACATAACCATGGCCTATTGGATAATTTCTAGATCTAAAAACTCTGTATATAGAATTCATTCTTTGACATATAAATCGGTGTATAACGGTTGATTTAGTAATTATGGAGCATTAAAAATATTTAATATGAAATATTCAAAGCTAATCCTAGAGTAAGTTAAGGCAAAGAGTTGTTTCCTAAATCGCTGTATGACTGTGACATAGTTCTATAATTTATATCTCGATTAAAGTAAATTAAACCCTGTGTTGTATTGAAGGAAGTTGAAGTTGGATTCTATTTGGAATTAAACGTGAGCCGAGGTAGAATGGTCTGTTGGCTATTTCTGTTGAATTAACCTTTTGCTTTGACTATGGTAACTCCCTTGATTATGAAGGATTGGATGTCAATATCAAGCAATAATATGCCCTTTCCTTTAAATGTTGCTGAAAAATTAATTACTTAGCAACAGTTAATAAAAAATAAAAAAATATAATGGGACACCTGACACCAAATGGGCTAGTCCCAAACTAAACAAAGCTTGTACTATGGATACTAGGCAACGGATAAACATACTTATATAGATTAACATACTTATTTTGAACTAAAACAATTATTTGCTCACCCGCGACCTGGTGATATCTAGTGATATCTACGCTTATGCAACATGTTCGTGTTCATGCGGTTCCTCCACCTCCTCACTGTGGGAGCGCGCATGGGTCACGGGAACCAATCTGTCGCCACCACCACACTATACTGACGCGTTTCGAACTCAACCAGAGCTCATTTTAAGAGCTCCAAACACTTGGCCTAAGACAAAAGACTCGCAATGATGCCTTGCCACCTGTTCTTTTGCATTTTATTTCATGCTCATTTTCTTTTTTGTTCTTAAAAAGTTGTTGCTGGTATATTTTTGATAGTGACAAAAATATGCTAGCAACAATGCAGCCTTACCCGGTTCTAGAGTAAACTTGTTACGCTGTGGGACGGGCGCAGACTGAAAATCAGCGCTGCAAGTTTCCTTTTGCTCGCAGCTTATGCTGAGCCTGAGCCCATTGCCACCTGCTTATGTTTTTTTTTATTTGATTGTGTAACCTGTCTTATTTTCAGTGGCAATAAATGATTTTATTATTATTATAACGCAAAATCCGTGTATCACAAGCCAAACAACTGAAAAATTCCCAAATCACATTACGTGTCATCGTTAAAGTTTAACGGTAAACGGTTAGCAATAAACCGGTAACAGTTAGAAACAGTTTTATGCGCAATAACTGTTTAACACGTTCTGCGGGCTCCATAATGTCGTTACGTGCACGTGAATAAATTTAATCGTCTAGTTACGTATCGACTTTAAAGTTTACTGACGTTTTTTGAAGTTATAAAAATGTGGGGGGTGAGTTCGGTATGTTTTATACGAACGAAAAAGTTACCAGTACCAGAACCTACTTATTCTAAAACTACATTATATATTTTTCACAACTATTGCTGTCCTGTGTGTATTGCTGCTGTATTGTATGTACAGTCACCAGCACCAATATCTGACACGACTCTATTTCTAGGGCCGGAAGGACCTGTCAGATATTTTTGCACGCTCCGCTGTGGTAGATATTAATGCTGGTGACTGTACCTATGTACTTTTGTGAGGAGAAAATAAATTATTTTTATTTTTATTATTATAATGCTTATCATCACTACTGCTCGGCACAGTTCTCCCCTCAGAAAGTGACGCAGGCTCATCACGGATTAGGCACTACTCACACCACTAAATAAGGGTTTTCACAGAGGTGAAATATCGCTAGATGGCGTTAGTTACGTGAGGTAAAAAACTAAATGAGCCAATCGCAAGAGAACGTCAAACGTCTGGACCTCACGATACCAACGCCATCTAGCGACATTTCGCCTCTGTGAAAACCCTCATTGTTCACAAATGTGTGCAGGTTTGCCTAAACTCTTAAAGCTTGCGGTAAGTATATTTAAAATATGAAAAACTCACTCAAGAACCAACCACTGGACTATACCATGGATTTTTCGACTGAACTGCTTGTTTCCAAAATCATTAAAAATGGAGATCGGAAAATCGTCCTGATGCATTGCAACCTCTATAGCATACCTACTTTCCTACATTATTCACACTTCATCACTATATCAGCCGACAGATATTCACTCTTCGACATAAGCCTCTTCCTCCAGTTCCTTCGTTTGGAAGCGGCCTGCGTCCACCGTGTACCCGCGGCTTTTTCATACTTGCTTACATACTATTGCTTGCATACTTACTTACATACTTTACGCTAACAAGCTTGCAAGCGAATAAAGCCGCAGGTTAAAGCTATCTTATAAGATTCCTACTTCTATCACAAATTCATTCGACTTCAAAATAATGCAGCAAGTCGAAGATTTTCACACCGAAACAGCAAAATGTCATATGACAGCAGTATATTATGCATATCAGCACGTCAGCTCTGCCTTTACCTCGTATTGCACTCAAGATGCATAAATCATGGGATTTGCATACACGAATACAGTCGGAGTTCATCGAAGTGATCTTTGATATTCGACGGGTTACAGAGTAGGAGGAATGGAGTAGGCTTAAAAAATAAGTTTCTGTTAAAAAAACATTTTTAATACAAAATTTGTGCCCACTGTACTTTTTGTTGACTACACTTAAATTATTATCCAATTTACATATGTATACCAAATTTCATGACGATTCGACCACTGAACAAACAGGGATTATTTTCCTCAAGGTCAGGGGTGCATTGAGTGAGTGCAATGACTGATAATTTCTTTTCTATACATATAAATGCGAAAGCTTTGAATGTGTCTGTGTATTTATTTGTTACTCTTTTACAACAAAATTATTGGACAGATTTATATCAATTTGATTATGATTATAATAGAAGTAGATAATTATGCCTGAATCTCCGGAATAATAATATTTTTATCCCAACATCCCAATGGAATCAGGATGTACCCACAAAAAGCACCAAATTTCTTAACCGCTACAACATGGGTATTTTTAAGGGTTATATTTATGTTACACTTTAAATGATTTCACCGTTTAATTTCTGGGAATTTTGTAAAATAACATTTCAATTAAATTTTTAAGCAGAAGTAGCAGAATCCATTTATTTATTAGTTAAAGTTGTGCCAATAGTTTATTTTTATACAATGCATTTTATACATGTAGTTTTTTTAATTACAACTGTTTCGTAACTCAATGTCGCGAAACTACGAAATGCAAAAGTCGCGTTGCAAAGTCGAAGGCGAGTTACGACGCTAATATGCGTCGACGGCAGCGAAACTTTGCAATTTAATACTGTTTATGACACGTGTGCTTTACGCTCTTGTTTATGCATATACACAGTTCTAAAAACATGCTTTTAGGTCGATATTTAGAACATTAAAATTTCCCTGTCTTCGCCCGCGTAGACTTTATAGACCTATTTATAAACTTGATAAAAAAATACCAACATCAGTTCTTATGCGATTGCGAACTAAATTCGATTCGCAAACATCTTTCTTCAACTAATGTTTTATTCAGCAAACGGACTAAATAAGTTAAGTTTCGGACAAAACGTTCCCGAGTGACACAGATACAATACTTTACAAAAATAGCTCTTCAATCCGATAAACTGTATATTCGTACAAAAATACCCCGTAATAGGGTAAAACTAAGGGGTAATTCTTGAATGATCATGGCAATGCGGGTGGTAATTTCAAAGTGGTGGTTTCATACGTTGCAGGGGAGACTGGCCATCCGTCAAAGTCTTCTTTATTTATCGTTTCGAGTTGAATTTTATCGAACTAATAGCTTGTGAGATATATTTACGATTGGCAACGGGATAGGAATGAAAAGGGTTTTTTGGATAGTTAAGATAGCTTTGTCGGAAATCTAAATGCTTGTAAAATGTACTTAGTGGTGAAATAAGTATTTTTTGAGGTTATTGTCTGTAGACTTTAAAATTTTGTAACTTCTTGCAACATATTAATTTTACTAGTAAAAGGCAAAGAACATAACGGTTAGTACAAATGGTTAGTACAATTATTAAAATGGTTAAGAGACAAAATGTTTCTACAGTATAAAGGATTTTTTAGAATATAAACAATAATTAACTAGGAAATAAATTGGCATTGCTTTGCTTGATTATGTGATGTTTAATTATGACATGAAATATTTAATCAAATTAATATATATTTTTGTAATTGTATTTTATTAATTCTTTGACAATATGGTTATGTAATTTTAGCTATACATTTAGTTAAAGGACCATAAATTTTACATGCTTAAAATAGCTAAGTTTAATACCAACTAACATCAATGTAAAAACACAGTTAATGCAAATAAATTCAATTTCATTACAGGCTGTAGCAAAGAAGCTAGTGGGAGATTGTGTTGATTTTTTTTAAATGAAAAGATTACCTGAGTCAAGAGACCCGTTTATACGCCAGGCAAATTATTTTTTATCAAATAGCTGGCAAACGAGCATGCGGGTCACCTGATGGTAAGCGATCACCGCCACCCATGGACACCTACAGCATTATTAGGATTGCGGGTGCGTTAATGGCCTAAAGAGGAGGGGATAAAGGAGTTGGGAAGGGGGGAGGGGAGTTGGGCCTTCGGATCTCCCACTCACCGTACGAAACACAGTAGCAAAACTACTATTTCACGCCGGTATTCTGTGGGAGTGTGGTACTAACCCGGTCGAGCCAGCCCATTCGTCCTGCAGCCAGCAAGTGGTTACAGTAAGGCTCTACCACATGTGAGTAATAAATGTTTTCTTATCGCTTTAACTTCTTTGCAAGCATATTTAAAAAGAACCAGTATATGGTTATTTTTAAACATTTTTGTTCCTTTGAATTCACACTCCCACAGCCACCCAATATGAGGATCATTTTGCGGACATCATCGTTAATCTATAAAAGTCTAGCATCAGTGTTGGTACCATTTATCTCGACCGTAACCATCAAATAAATGTCGGACACAGGAGACATTTCTCAGGTTCGAGATACCGAGCGTGTGCTCATGTGACGTGATTTGTGGATTGTTGGTGGCTGTAGAAAAATAGGAGATTGCTTAGAGATTAATTTCAGAAACGATAGAAAATATAGCTGTTTTTATTTTCCACTTAAATAAATAAATCTGTCTTACGCTTCAATAATATCAAAATGGCATTGTATTTTGTGACACACTTTTATTCCTAATTTATAATTTTATCAACTTTTGGAAATAGAACTCGACCAGCTTCTATAAATCACTTTAAAGAGAGACGTGCAGACTTGATGATAATGTAAAAAGAGCACTGTCAGCGAAAGTAGAACATTTGAAACTCATTTATTGACAAAAACTTAATGAAACTTAGTATTGGTAAAATGTTAACCTGTTGTCACCAATACATACGAATGACCTTAAAAATAATAACCTAACTTTAAAAATGTATTTTTTAATACAATCTTTTTTTTGCTGACTGTACTTGCATTGTCACCCAAACTACATTTGCATACCAGATTTCAAGTCGATGCTATTAACCGTTGAAGAGTTCCGTCCTGCGGAGACGATCCTGGCTGGACTACCAGGATGTCACTCTTGTATTGTCACGTGATTTACATAAGTATGCCAAATTTCAAGTCAATCCGACTACTGAAAGTTGGTCGAATTTAACTTGCACGATTTGACTACAGACAGACAGACAGACAACGGGACAGGTGAAACTAAATAAAAGCTTGTAAATATAAAACTAATGATTCTTTTGCAACTATACACTTCCGACTAATGTTTGTCATTTGAAATACCGGAGGCTTTCATTGTTGAATGTGAACCAGACCGAGAAATGCACAAGTATTTGTCACCCAGTCTACGTTAAAACGTGCACGAGATTTAGTACGTTATTTTGCATTAGACTACTTACATATATTTATATTTTAGGTTAAAGTTGCAGTACGTTAAATACAATGGCAACATTTGCGATATTTTCTTGCTCTAAACTAATGGAAAATTACAAATGTTTAATTTTGCACAAGTTCTGAAATACTTCGAGTTTTCTGCTTGAGGATCCAAAAGTTAAAGCCCAAGGCTAACACTACCTAAAAATCAAACCTCAATCTAGCCTAACTTAACCGACTTAGAACAGTTGAAAATTGTCAATTTAAACGTCAATAGGTATCCCAAAAACACCAAAATAAATTTTAATAAGACATACGTAAAAATCACCGCAAGAAAGCTAGCTTTCACGTAAAAAGAAACCACACCGAATTCGGTCCATCTGTTTGAGTTTTTTTTATTATTATTCGACTGGATGGCAAACGAGCAAGTGGGTCTCCTGATGGTAAGAGATCACCACCGCACATAAACACTTGCAACACCAGGGGTATAGCAGATGCGTTGCCAACCTAGAGGCCTAAGATGGGATACCTCAAGTGCCAGTAATTTCACCGGCTGTCTTACTTCCACGCCGAAACACAACAGTGCAAGCACTGCTGCTTCACGGCAGGATTAGCGAGCAAGATGGTGGTGGCAATCCGGGCGGACAGACAGACATATATTGGCATGGGAGGTTAAAAATCACTTAATTCGCCCAGAAGCAGAGCTCAAGAAGTTATTTGTTACGCTTCCCCGTAGCAATGCTACGTATACACCGTAGCATAAAGGTTCTACGAGACCTACGCCGTAGCAAACATGAATCCACATTAATCCAAAGTTATAATGAAGAACCCACGGAACGTTTACGATATACTTAGTCTTTAGACTTTCATTTATACTACGATGTGTTTTAATATAAACCATATAAGGCCCATCTCCCTTTTAATCACTACCTCATCAACCAAGAAGCAATAAAATCTTAGGCGTGAAGCAATAAGTAGAACAATATTAATTATGTCAAAGAATCCATCTTAACCTAAAATCTTCAGAATCTAATTTCTCTGGAATAGAGTGCTGTTTCGCGTATATGATACAATTCTAGTTTGATAGTTACAAAATTGAACATCGTAGAAAGCAAAATATTGCATTGTATTTATGTCCCTCAGACTAACACTGTTGAGTGTATAATGCGAACGATAAGGTAAGTCACTTGGAACGATTTGACCGAAAAGCATCAGCACAGTTCCCGTAGGGTATAACAGGAAGAACGTGTAATATAATGGTGTTTTAGGTAATTAAATGTCACATAGATCAGAGATTAATGATGTGTTACGACATGTTGCGAAGGGACGGTCTCATTTCCGTGTAGTCTGTGCAGTTTGTTTATAGATTTGTAGGTAATTTGTTGTCATGGAGGTTTTTCTCTCTAAGCTTTAGTTTCAAAAACCAGCCAATAGCGAACCGGACTCACAAACAAAGGGTCAAACATACCATCGGGGAGTTGCCATGAGTAACGTCTTTTTGCTGAGATTTAAGTCAATCAAAAACTAATTTACTTATTCCGTTCCGTCTTAAACGTTATTTTCTAGGGCTTAGTTATGAATTAAGTACAGTTATATTATGACACAAGCATCATTAGAGTCATATAATATAATACCGTATAGCACAATCAAAACCAGAATTATCATTCCGGTGGTACCCCCGTTTTAGTGTCGACACTAAAATAGTGCCACGGCACGTGTCGTAAAATACGAACGTAACGCTAATTAAAACCGGACTTTAATGACACAGGATTGCACGACAGAAGATATTATGATGTTATGATACATGTGAGTGGGAATCTAGAATTTGAGTTAGGTTGAGGTTTTGATTTAGATTGCTAATTGGTTGGCGTCGTGGACATATGTCCTGAAAATAGTAATATTGTTGCCGACTTGTGATATTGTTTCCGAATTATAATAATCGTGTATCGTGTATCTGTAATTTGGCTGGTATTAGAAAATGGTACAAATTCTTGGCCTACCCTGTTGTACTTACCTTACTTTCTTACTATTATTATAAATGCAACTTTGTTGTTCCATCATGCAAAAACGGATCAGAGTATTTAAAAAGTGGAAGTGATAAACGAATCCTGCGCAGATAAAAATGCTGAATCTGTCAATAACTTATTTATTGCTGTCCCGCTATAGATCGGTTTTCTTATTCTTTCTCATTTGAATCTTCAGGAAAACGAAAGAAACCGACGAGTCCCGAGAGACATTAACATTCTGGTTGTATTACGACCGCGTGTTATAATGTGGCCTAAAGCCGCATTCAAATTTATCTGTCGTGTTGTGTCGTGACGCATCATTTCATTTCTTTTTGTAAGTTGCTTATGATATTTATAAGAGTATTTTTTCTGTTGTTCATTTTTTCTTTTTTTTTTGGGGTGTATTTCTTGTACATCAGAGGTACCTTTTTTCATAGCCCATTCTCTATCTTTGCCTTTTAATATCAATTTCCCCTCCCCCCTATCAATTTTCAGACCTCTAGGGGGGGGGGGGGGGGGTAAAAGTTTCAAGTTTTAAGATTTTTTCGTTGTTTGTATACTAATATTAGCTTACATACCAAATTTCAGCTTTCTAGGACTTCAGGAAGAACCTTAAGAATATTGATGATCATCAGTGAGTCAGTGACGAAATCGGGGTATTTTTAGATATCAATAATCTAAAGTATAAGAGCTATGCAATTGAAAATTTATAGTTTTAATAAGTCAACCACTGACATCATATCCCGAAAATTTTGTTTATCCGGTATAATCCGAACCCAAGTTAAGAAGGTTCAAAAATACGACGCGCTTCGAGAAAAGGAAGGTAGTGCCCTTGCGCTTCGCTTGGCTCGTCTTGGCGTGCCCCCAGATAGAGAGAGAGAGAGAGAGAGAGAGAATCGTACGAATCCATTGATATTATGCGCAAACTAAGACAAGACGATAATGCAAACTTGCCCCGATATTTCTCACAGACAAAAGGCCTTTCCCGAAACCTATCAAACCTCCTCAACTGTTAATAATGTTTATTAGCATAGGATATCGCAAGACATTGTTCCCCCACCTTTTCCGGAAGTGCCGCCATCGCCGGAACCGGATGTGACCGGAAGAAGTGCAATAATTATTAATTGCAAGACTGTAAGACGTTGAAATAGGGCTGCAAATTTATATTTTACTTACAAAGTGGCGCCACTGTCAAAGAGCGATTATTACTTTAGTATTAAATCGATTTAGTTTGTATATTTGCACACCGGTATAGGATAAAATTGTGACGCTAAAAGTCAAGACATTTTCGCTACAGGGTGTCCAGGAGTAAGATTATTTATGTGATGAAAATAATTAATTCGATTGGGGCGTTTATAATCGAAGTCGAAATTAATGTATGGAAAAAAAACAGTGAAACTTTTAACACAATGGCAAATTAAAATTAGTTTCTGTAAAAAAAATCCTTTTTCATTCATGCTTTTTTGCTGACTGTACTTTATGTTGACTGTACTTTCAAATGCACTTATGAATTACAAAAATGTCATTTGTTAAGGAGCTGCGTCTGGCGGAGATGATCCTACCCGGACCACCAGGTAGGTACAGTGGAACCTTTAGTCCGGTTTCGTAATTGGCTACAAAGGAGTAATTTGAACCAGGGTGCAGCTGGTCCACATGTTACTATAAGGTCGCGATTCGCGAGTGAGCAAAATAATAATTTACAGTTCATTGATAGAGCCGTGGTGGCCGAGTGGTTTGACCTATGGCCTCTAAAGCAGGATCGTGGGTTCAAACCCCGGCTCGCATCTCTGAGTTTTTCGAAATTCATGTGCGGAATTACATTTGAAATTTGCCACGAGCTTTACGGTGAAGGAAAACATCGTGAGGAAACCTGCACAACAAACCGGCGAAGCAATTCAACGGTGTCTGTAAAGTTCCCAATCCGCACTGGGCCCGCGTGGGAACTACTGCCCAAGCCCTTTCAATCCGAGATGAGGCCTGTGCCCTGCAGTGGGACGTATATAGGCTGGGAGATGATGATGATATGGATCTCCGCAGAGTAACGCCTGATTCAATGAACACAAACAATCTTAAAAAATAAAATCGATCCATTTATTGAGGTGTGATTGTTTTACGTGATTTTTGTGTTTGGTGTTCACTTTAATTACATTTATGATCATACTTACAATACACGACCATTCTAGAATGGGTTCCTATTACTTCAACTGATCCCTTCTAAGACCCACCCCAAAACAAAACCCTTAATTTATTCTCTCATCGCATCTTATTATTTGCAAATGGTGTATTTGTCGAGACTTAACCCTTGCACAGCTGTGGTCCCGGCTTACTCGCGATCCAACGACGTCGTTGGCACTAAACGTCCAAATTTATTGATAAGGACATTGACAGATATTGCTTGAGCAATCGTAAAACGCAGCAGATTAAGGGTTGACGAGGACTCACAAATGGGACCAAATTCGGCGGTTGAGGGTTAAAATTGTGGGATGTAAGTGATTTGACTACAGGGGGCTAGCGAGGTCGTACAATACAGCGAAAACGCTAATAACTTACAGGGCTGAATGCCTAATTTGGGTAAATACGTTTTAGCACTATAAAACGAAGCCACAAAATTAGAATGATCCTTCATCGCCATTTCTTCCAAGTAACAGCACATTTTTATACCTTTCATACATACAAACAATGTGTTGCTTTGATGTTTTTTAAAGATAGGCCTATGTCTGATTGTTTGTAATTGATATTTTTATACACTTTAAGTCCACAAAGAATTAATAATTAAAACAGTTTTTTTAAGTGGAGAAAAACACAATTTCCCATTTAATGTAGTCCTAATGAGCTAGTGAACTTGTGAAAACTGTCGCGCTAACATATTAATTACCTTCCGTTACTTTAATGCACGTCGGGCGGGAGTGATTAATGAGATAAAATATCACCAGGATAACTAGTAGATACGTGTTCTGCTATCTGCTATAAGTATACTGTAGGACGTGCAGTAGAACGTCGTATAAACCAAATATGAATAATAATGTTTGCAAAAAATTGGCCAAGTGCGAATCAGACTCGCACAGTGAGTATTCCGTACATCTCTGAATAAGTTGTCGGAATGACAGTTTTGACCTAAGCATTTAACAGCAAAATTAAGTTGGTTGTTACAGGAAAAATAAGTGAATTTAAATGAAATTAAATTTTAAGTTTAAAGAACAATCGGAAAATTAAAAATACATCATTAAAAAAAATATAGTAGAAGAAACGATTTTGCTAGCTTCTCATTTTTTCTTAAGAATATTTAAAAAACCAAAAACAGTTGTCTTTTCAATGAGCTGTACTTAACAATGACAAGTGGACAGACGGACGGAAAGGTGAGTAACAGGGTTCCGCTTGGACGATTCGGATACGGAACACTAAAAATTACACCGAGATAACCTGACCTGAAAAATCTGTTGTAAACCTAAAGTTAGAAGGAAGGCGAGGCCATTGCCCAGTAATGGTACACTACGAGTATAATAGGCTAAAATAACCTAACCTAATTTTAGAAAAGTTAAAATACCCCCGACGTTGTCATTTCAAAATTCAAATTATCTCAAAAACATCGGAGTTGATTTCTTGATTTGATCAAAAAAAGCTAAGCACCACCGCAAGGAATCTCGCTTTCACATAAAAAAGCCGCATCGAAATCGGTTCATACGTTTGAGAGCTATGATGCTACAGACAGACAGACCAACATTGGTGTCAAGCATAAGCTTGATTGGTGTTATAAAAAACCCGTCTTTTTGCGTCGGGGGTTAAAAAGACCCCAAACAGTACGCGAAACGTGTTGAAGCATGACAAAGTCATAAATAAGAAACTACGTCTCCAGACAATTGGAATGACTTGCCATGAAAAAAAACCCTTGTGAATTATTTACGGTGCCAGAAAAAAGGAAAGCTAATGTAGCTTAAATGGCGATTTATTGATATTATTCAAAAACATAATAAATAATAACAAAAGGGTCAAGCCTTGCATTTCCATAACTAGTGGATGAATGGGCAAGCGGAAGGGTTTGCCCCTTACCCCGGGCAAGTGTTTACCCCGTTTTGGAGTAAATGGTAAATTTACCGTCACTTGGTCATTGAGGGTTTGCGGCGGACACCGCTATATTTTTGCCGCTTTCACTTCCTTTGCTGTGATTTCTTGCAGAAGTGTCTAAGGTAAAGGTTGGAGCGATTTATAAATATATTTGATAAATAATTAACTTGACTTAGGATTTTTTGATTGTTTTTTTGGAATCTTTTTGTATTTTTCATTTCAATTCCAAATTTTTACTTTTACTGTCATCCCGTAAAACCTAAATTGAAAATACAGCTGTTTTAGAGCTGGTCTTATTTTTCTGGTTTTTCTGTGCATCTATATTTCAGTTTGTATTTTCAATTTAGTTTTTATTTTGTTAAAAATTTTCTTTATTTCTCACTTTTTAGTGATTTGTAGCCAAAGTACATTTCACAAAGATTCCATTAAGTCTAAACACGGCTTAGTTACGTTGTTTTATAACAAAGTTCTGTTGCCTACCTTCCAGCTTCAGAATCAGATCAGTTCGAAAGAATCATTAACATAAAGCTTCTTCTTAGTCGCTTATCTAGGTTTATTAATCATGATCGTTTATAGACGCGCGAGCATTACTTAGCTTTGACGAGTTCCATTGGCCATCTACGGTCTTCTTCATCAGGTCCAGTTTACCAAATAATACTTTCTGAATGTAAATGCTTATTTTATGCTAAAAATGCCAAAATCGCTATAGGTGTGCCTATAAATTTTGAGGTTTGCCCTCGATTTCCCTAGGATCCCATCATCAGATCTAGACTTGGTGACAATGGGACCACCTCAAAAGAGTATTCTTTTGAATGAAAAAAGAATTTTGAAAATCGGTTCACAATTGACTGAGTAATCGGTGAACATACATGAAAAAAATACAAACATTGGAACATAGAACGTCCTCCTTTTTTGGTAAAAAAATATAGTTTAAACATACAGTTTCGAAATATCAAATATATATAAATTATTGTATTTTTTCCCTATAGATAGTAGTACCCGTAGAAAAGCAACTACAATAAATTTTAACCACTAACTGCTTACCACTTGTCCCTCGTGGAACGGGATTTTTTGTCCATTTTTTCCAAGTCATAAAGCCGAGTAGAATCCGACACGCATTTCAAGGGTTAGACGGTTGAATAAATTGAGATTTAATTTCATCACTTAATAAATGCAAAGTATATATTTAATCTGTCTCTCGTTAAATGAAAACAATTTTACAATTTACAAAACACAAATTTAGAAATTAAAAAAAAATAAAAATTGGGCCGATATACAAATAAACAAAGTTTACGAGTACATCGTTGAAATATTAGAAACTATATTAGGAAAAATAGAATGGTATTGGTACAAGTGAAAGCCAAGTGAAATTATTTGTGAAACTAAACATGAAAAATCTGATTTCTTTTGATTCGGTGTCGCAAAAAATAGCAGCTTTGAATTCGAACGCAGTAACATTAAACGCGACAATCCCTAAATAATCGTTTCTAATCAAATAATCACTTCGTCCAATTATCTTAGCACTCACCCCATTAAATTATACATTCCATTAAATTGTCACACGAAATGGACATCGAGTGACCAACAATAGGCGCCTCTACCCTACTGACCGGTGACAAAAAGACGGTAATTCGACATTCTGTATGCAGATTGAGTTTGCTTGAAAGCACTTGTTTCTATAGTGTTAATGGATTTATTTGAACAGTTAAAAAGATTAGATTTGGTGATTTGTTTGTGCTCTTGATTTAGTTTACATTTAGTATTACAGTGAAATAAATTTTTAAAATTAAATTTAACCCTTTCGCAGGCTTACGCAGATATAGTAGAGGCATTCACGATGACGCGTGGCGTCGTTCTTATTACAATGTGCTTAATGTCTAATTTTGACAAAAACACGCATCTTCGTGGAAGGTACTAGGTATATCCGTGCAAAATTTTGGGCTACATATATTTACTTTTATTGTATCAGTGGTATTATTTGTTAAACGAGACAATTACATTTAATAATTATAAGCGAACATCGCGGAAATGGAAAACATTGTACTTAGCAACTTGCACAACTAATGGCAAGTTTTCTCCCGTGCTTTACCTGCCATTTTAACTTGATTCCTACGATTGTCAGTCGGTTCGTTCAATATGTCTGCCGGTTAATAACGACTAATTAGTTCAATAAATCAACAAGCATTAGAATGGCAACCTAATCAAGTAACAGATAATATTGGACAATGTCAATACGGCTCGTGCTTAATTATACTTGGATTATTGGCCGTAATCACTATCGGCCTTGTTTGGTGAGCATCGGTATTGACAGGTTTGTATTGACGGGAGATGGACAATAATCAGAGTAACGTCATTTTAGGGCTATATTTATCCTATGACTACAATACAATACAAATATATTGTTTATTGCATACCACAAATCAATACAATATAATTTAATACAGAGATAACGCAGGGAAGACAATAGGCTACTTTAAGTTTAGGACGGTGCCTTAAAATAAATCTGGAATATTTCATAAGATTGTAGGGATAATTTGGCTGAATAATTTTACCGGATTGACTTAAAATAACCATGAACGCAGAATGGGTTAGCGATTGATGAAAATAATGTTAACTTCTAGTCCATTTTTATTAAATAATATTCAACTTTACTATATCATTCTTGTTTTTAGTTGCGGCTTGCCGTGACATTATGCTGAGTGGGGTCCACTTTATACTATTCGATGTTTTTTATTTTATTCCATCTAATCTTTTTTATGTGTATCGAATATGTGTAAATAAATGTCTCTCTCTCTCTCTCTCTCTCAATAAAATTAAGGACAGTATTATGGTCAAACCTAATCCTGCAAAAGTAATAGATTATTTAATGATATAGAATAAATAGTTTTACTTTCAATGACAACAAAAACAACTTAAGGAAATAGATATCTAACAATATCGCCGGATTTACATGGCATCGTTATGGATGACAAACGATGACTTGACAGCTCAATTTGCTGTCATTCGGGTCTGTAAATTTATATACAAGTTATTGAGTAGGTATACTACTATAGTAGTAGGTATAGACATGAAACTTATTATGAGTAGTGTTTTTTGTATAAATATTTCATTTTAACATTCAGTGTGTTTTGCATTTTATTTGCGATTTAGTACTTGCTATATATTTTTTACCGCACTTTAGTAGATAGTAATGTCATGAGTAACGAAATATCATCGAAAAATAATTTGGTTAGTTTACCGTACAGTCAAGTTCATAAATATACTTACATACTAAGCATTTGTGCCACTAACAACAAAATCTGTGTACCTATACATATATTTCATATTTAAATATATTGTACAGCTATTGTTTCCGAATCGGTATTACAAGTCACGTGCGTAAATGCGGCACACCATGGACGGTCCTAACCATCTATATATTATGAAATAAAGGCCTATGAGATACACATATATAATGCGATGGCCGATATAATGTGATCTTAAATTAACATTGTTATTCACTAAGCTAGCGAACCGTGGAAGTTCGACAGCAAAAAAAAATACAGACTAGTAATAATTCATTTATAAAATATTAAAACGTTCCATTCATCATTTACGGGGGATTTCAGTAGTCACCCTATACGTAATATTCGAAAAAGTAATACAATATTTATCCAT
>NC_133491.1:12822759-12876193 GCF_025370935.1 Choristoneura fumiferana
ATTTATTATTATTATTATTATTATTATACAGTTCGCCCAAGTCTTGTCCCTGAGGAAGAGTGCCCATAAGGCTGGCTGCATTTCGCGCTGGAATCGTGATTTCCAATACGTTTGCGAGAAAGCACCAGCCTATGATCTTGGTAATTTCGAATTTTTTTGTAGTTAGTTGTCCAAAAAAGTTTGTGAGCGTCCGAACTCCATGGACCCAAAGTTTCACAGCGCAAAAGCTGTAATATTTTAGTACTTAAACTTCAATTATTATCAGAGTTTTAGACTACTAGACTTGTTTTTTCCTTTTTAGTTTTTAGCAGTCATGTCTTGATTTTTAATTACTTTTTCTCAAACATGCTCGGAAATGTATGCGTTTAATGTCACGAAATGGAGACATGAAGTTTCCTCATTTATGGCTCCCTACCATCTCCCTACTAACTTCTTGGCCTAGGCCATGAAGTATGTATGAAAATCCATTATTGTCCGCTGCTCTAACTTTTTAAAATTGCTTACCAACATTAAACTGACAAAGGGAAAAATTACAAATGCCAACCACCACTACTCTGTAAGCAAACGATATGCGATGCATGCGATGGAGGATGGATGGATGGATGGATGGATGGATAGATGGATGGATGGATGGATGATGGATGGATGGATGGACGGAATGACGGATGATGGATGGAATGGATGGATGGATGGATGGATATGGATGGATGGGATGGATGGATGGATGGAATGGATGGAGGATGGATGGATGAATGATGGATGGATGACGGTACGGACGGACGGACGGGACGGAGACGGACGGACGGACGACGGACGGACGGACGGATGGACGGATGGATGGATGGATGGATGAATATTTCCTCACATGTTTGATAAAAGCTCTATACAAACCTGGCCACAACAGGGATTGCTGGACTCGTTTTTATCTGCCCCGAATTCGTCATCAATCCCTTACTTTCATGCCTCTGAAGTATGTACTATTACTTCACACGCAGACAGAGTCGCGGACAACAGACTATTTTGGAATATGCTAATATTACTTTCATTTGATGATATATATTGTTTACAATGTACAAAAAAATTTTCGGGACATATTACACAAATCCACCGCATCATACTTGGCAAGCATAAATCGAAAGCCACAAGATAGTTAGCACTTAGGCAATTGCGGCCCGCGGCTGTTGACGCTGTGTTTACTTGATTAATGCAGTGTGCACGGAGCCTTATATAGCTGAGTATGATGTAGAGAGGTTTAAGTCTGTAATTTATAAATATTTAACTTAGCTCGACCAGACACACACACACACACACAAACATCACGCCTGTATTCTCAAATGGGTAATAGGCAGAGCACACGAAAAGTTACCGCTTCGGAGCCACTTTTAGCAATTTTAAGTTTTAGGTCGACCAGTCACAACTAACAAAATTAATGTAACTTATATGTCAACGAATACTAAAAATGTAACTTGTAATATCTAGTTTCTTTATCATTCAAAAACTCATGACATAATGACCTGCCCCGCAATGTATATATGTATGTATGTAAATACTTTATTGAACATAAAACACAAAAATAATACTAAAAGATCACAACAAAACAAAAAGAGGACAAAGGCTCTCTCGTCTCGCCTATAGACATGCAATTGCTTCGGTTGGAGTGAACCCGCGATTTTAACCCGGTTATCCGTCCATTTCGTTGGTGGACGTCTTACGCTGAGCTACCGATCCTGTGGTCTCCATTCGAGAACTTTTTAGCCTCAGCAGCCATCGGTTCTCCGTGCTATATGGCCTGCCCATCGCCACTTCAATGAGCTTTGTACTAGTACAGTCACCAGCACCAATATCTGACACAACAAGCGTGCATAAATATCTGATACGACTCTATTTCTAGGGCCGGACGGACGTGTCAGATATTTTTGCGCGCTCCGCTGTGGCAGATATTAATGCTGGTGACTGTACATACAAGGAGGTTTTTCTACAGCAATGATCTACATATATTACTTATTATTATTCCCCACATTCACTTACTACAAATTTAATTGACATCTGGTTTTCAAAATAACACGTATCTTCACATCAAAAGCTAAAAACCGTTTCATCAAAGAGAATCAATGCAACAAGCTAACCAACATACCATGGCCTATTGGATAATTTCTAGATCTAAACACTCTGTATATAGAGTTCAGTCCTTTGACATATAAAGGGTGTAGCAGAACGGTTGATTCAGCATGTATGGAGCATTCAAAACAAATATGAATATTGAAAGCTGGTTTGTAAACAAGATTATCCGTCAAAGAGATGTTTCGATAAATCGCTGTATGACTGTGACATAGTTCTATAATTTATATCTCGATTAAAGTAAATTAAACCCTGTGTTGTATTGAAGGAGGTTGAAGTTGGATTCTAATTGGAATTAAACGTGAGCCGAGGTAGTAATGGTCTGTTGGCTATTTCTGTTGAATTAACCTTTTGCTTTGACTATGGTAACTCCCTTGATTATGAAGGATTGGATGTCAATATCAAGCAATAATATGCCCTTTCCTTTAAATGTTGCTGAAAAATTAATTACTTAGCAACAGTTAATAATAAATAAAAAAATATAATGGGACACCTGACACCAAATGGGCTAGTCCCAAACTAAACAAAGCTTGTACTATGGATACTAGGCAACGGATAAACATACCTATATAGATTAACATCATCATCATCATCATCATCGGCCTATCTTAGTCCACTGCTGGACATAGGCCTCTCCAGTTGCACGCCACTGAGCACGATCCTCGGCCAGTCTCATCCAGTTCTTGCCAGCTAATCTGCGAAGATCATCGCTCCACCTAAGTCTGAGGGCGTCCTACGCCACGCTTGCCGATTCGCGGTCTCCACTCAAGAACTCGTTTGCCCCAGCGGTTATCGGTTCTTCGACTGATATGGGCGGCCCACTGCCACTTCAGTTTGCTTATCCGGTGAGCTATGTCGATGACTTTAGTTCTGTGTCGGATCTCCTAGATAACATACTTATATTGAACTAAAACAATTACTTTGCTCACCCGCGACCTGGTGATATCTAGTGATATCTACGCTTATGCAACATGTTCGTGTTCATGCGGTTCCTCCACCTCCTCACTGTCCGCTCCGCATGGGTCATGGGAACCCGGCTGTTGCCACCACCACACTATACTGACACGTTTCGAACTCAACCAGAGCTCATTTTCAGAGCTCCAAACAATTGCCTAAGACAAAAGACTCGCAATGATGCCTTGCCACCTGTTCTTTTGCATTTTATTTCATGCTCATTTTCTTTTTTGTTCTTAAAAAGTTGTTGCTGGTATATTTTTGATAGTGACAAAAATATGCTAGCAACAATGCAGCCTTACCCGGTTCTAGAGTAAACTTGTTACGCTGTGGGACGGGCGCAGACTGAAAATCAGCGCTGCAAGTTTCCTTTTGCTCGCAGCTTATGCTGAGCCTGAGCCCATTGCCACCTGCTTATGTTTTTTTTTATTTGATTGTGTAACCTGTCTTATTTTCAGTGGCAATAAATGATTTTATTATTATTATAACGCAAAATCCGTGTATCACAAGCCAAACAACTGAAAAATTCCCAAATCACATTACGTGTCATCGTTAAAGTTTAACGGTAAACGGTTAGCAATAAACCGGTAACAGTTAGAAACAGTTTTATGCGCAATAACTGTTTAACACGTTCTGCGGGCTCCATAATGTCGTTACGTGCACGTGAATAAATTTAATCGTCTAGTTACGTATCGACTTTAAAGTTTACTGACGTTTTTTGAAGTTATAAAAATGTGGGGGGTGAGTTCGGTATGTTTTATACGAACGAAAAAGTTACCAGTACCATACCTACTTATTCTAAAACTACATTATATATTATTTCACAACTATTGCTGTCCAGCACCAATATCTGACACGACTCTATTTCTAGGGCCGGAAAGACCTGTCAGATATTTTTGCACGCTCCGCTGTGGTAGATATTAATGCTGGTGACTGTACCTATGGACTTTTGTGAGGAGAAAATAAATGATTTTTATTTTTATTATTATAATGCTTATCATCACTACTGCTCGGCACAGTTCTCCCCTCAGAAAGTGACGCGGGCTCAACACGGATTAGGCACTACTCACACCACTAAATAAGGGTTTTCACAGAGGTGAAATATCGCTAGATGGCGTTAATTACGTGAGGTGAGGTCCGTTTGACGTTTGCTCGTAATTGGTTAAAAAACTAAATGAGCCAATCGCAAGAGAGCGTCAAACGTCTGAACCTCACGATACCAACGCCATCTAGCGACATTTCGCCTCTGTGAAAACCCTCATTGTTCACAAATGTGTGCAGGTTTGCCTAAACTCTTAAAGCTTGCGGTAAGTATATTTAAAATATGAAAAACTCACTCAAGAACCTTTGAACCCAGGATCATCTAAGTCAACCACTGGACTATACCATGGATTTTTCGACTGAACTGCTTGTTTCCAAAATCATTAAAAATGGAGATCGGAAAATCGTCCTGATGCATTGCAACCTCTATAGCATACCTACTTTCTACATTATTCACACTTCATCACTATATCAGCCGACAGATATTCATTCTTCGACATAAGCCTCTTCCTCCAGTTCCTTCGTTTGGAAGCGGCCTGCGTCCACTGTGTACCCGCGGCTTTTTCATACTATTGCTTGCATACTTACTTATATACTTTACGCTAACAAGCTTGCAAGCGAATAAAGCCGCGGGTTAAAGCTATCTTATAAGATTCCTACTTCTATCACAAATTCATTCGACTTCAAAATAATGCAGCAAGTCGAAGATTTTCACACCGAAACAGCAAAATGTCATATGACAGCAGTATATTATGCATATCAGCACGTCAGCTCTGCCTTTACCTCGTATTGCACTCAAGATGCATAAATCATGGGATTTGCATACACGAATACAGTCGGAGTTCATCGAAGTGATCTTTGATATTCGACGGGTTACAGAGTAGGAGGAATGGAGTAGGCTTAAAAAATAAGTTTCTGTTAAAAAACATTTTTAATACAAAATTTTTGCCCACTGTACTTTTTGTTGACTACACTTAAATTATCATCCAATTTACATATGTATACCAAATTTCATGACGATTCGACCACTGAACAAACAGGGCACATTAAATATTTAAAAGCTTGTAACAATCGAAAGGATTATTTTCCTCAAGGTCAGGGGTGCATTGAGTGAGTGCAATGACTGATAATTTCTTTTCTATACATATAAATGCGAAAGCTTTGAATGTGTCTGTGTATTTATTTGTTACTCTTTTACAACAAAATCATTGGACAGATTTATATGAATTTGATTATGATTATAATAGAAGTAGAAAATTATGCCTGAATCTCCGGAATAATAATAAATTTTTATCCCAACATCCCAATGGAATCAGGATGCACCCACAAAAAGCATCAAATTTCTTAACCGCTACAACATGGGTATTTTTAAGGGTTATATTTATGTTACACTTTAAATGATTTCACCGTTTAATTTCTGGGAATTTTGTAAAATAACATTTCAATTAAATTTTTAAGCAGAAGTAGCAGAATCCATTTATTTATTAGTTAAAGTTGTGTCAGTAGTTATATTTTATACAATGCATTTTATACATGTAGTTTTTTTAACTACAACTGTTTCGTAACTCAATTTCGCGAAACTACGAAATGCAAAAGTCGCGTTGCAAAGTCGAAGGCGAGTTACGACGCTAATATGCGTCGACGGCAGCGAAACTTTGCAATTTAATACTGTTTATGACACGTGTGCTTTACGCTCTTGTTTATGCATATACACAGTTCTTAAAACATGCTTTTAGGTCGATATTAAGAACATTATAATTTGCCTATCTCTTCACCCGCGTAGGCCTATTTATAAACTTGATAAAAATCTACCAATATCAGTTCTTATATGCGAACTAAATTCGATTCGCAAACATCTTTCTTCAACTAATGTTTTATTCAGCAAACGGACTAAATAAGTTAAGTTTCGGACAAAACGTTCCCGAGTGACACAGATACAATACTTTACAAAAATAGCTCTTCAATCCGATAAACTGTATATTCGTACAAAAATACCCCGTAATAGGGTAAAACTAAGGGGTAATTCTTGAATGATCATGGCAATGCGGGTGGTAATTTCAAAGTGGTGGTTTCATACGTTGCAGGGGAGACTGGCCATCCGTCAAAGTCTTCTTTATTTATCGTTTCGAGTTGAATTTTATCGAACTAATAGCTTGTGAGATATATTTACGATTGGCAACGGGATAGGAATGAAAGGGTTTTTTGGATAGTTAAGATAGCTTTGTCGGAAATCTAAATGCTTGTAAAATGTTGTACTTAGTGGTGAAATAAGTATTTTTGAGGTTATTGTCTTACAGACTTATTATAAAAATCCTTAATTGAGGTTTGAATCGTCGTTACTAGCAGAATGATTTAAGCTTGTTTAGACGGATTGTCAAGAAGTATATTCATAAACGCTTGCTACAGTCTGCTATTTGAGCTGATAGACTGATTAACGCGTACTTGGCCACCTTGACAAATCAAAGACAAAAATGGCCTAATCGATAATAAAAAAAAAAGTTGACAGCATGACAGCAATTAGCAGGAAAAAAATAAAAACGAGAATTTGTTTATTCCGCCATTTTATGTTTATGTTGTGCAAAAAGCCATAATTATGTTAATCACTAATATTTTTTTTCATATTTATTTTATTTATTGTTGCTAATTTAGAGATTTTTAATACAATTCCTGAAATATTTTTTCCTGTTATTTTTTTTAATCTTTGGTAACTTATTCACTAAAATATTTGGTATGTTTTGCTCTTTCAAGTCAGCTGTTTACTTTCATTTGACAGCAGGGAATAAGGATTATTAATTTAGCAGAGCTTGATCGACTATTAGCGCTAAAGACGTTTATGAATATGTTTTTTAGCATCGGGCTTAGCTTCAAGGAGCTCTAATTTTTATGTAAGGCTTTAGACTTTAAATTTTGTAACTTCTTGCAACATATTAATTTTACTAGTAAAATGCAAAGAACATAACGGTTAGTACAAATGGTAGTACAATTATTAAAATGGTAAGAGACAGAATGTTCTACAGTTAAAGGTTTTTTTAGAATATAAACAATAATTAACTAGAAATAAATTGGCATTGCTTTGCTTGATTTTGATGTTTAATTATGACATGAAAATATTTAATCAATTAATATATATTTTTGTAATTGTTTTTTATTAACTCTTTGAAAATATGATTATGTAATTTTAGCTTCAATTTAGTTAAAGGACAATTAATTTTACATGCTTATATAGCTAAAATTAATACCAACTACATCAATGTAAAACACGGGTAATGCAAACAAATTCAATTTCATTACAGGCTGTAAGCAAAAAAGCTAGTGGGAGATTGTATTGTTTTTTTTTTAAATGAAAATTTTACCTGAGTCAAGAGACCCGTTTACGCAGCAAATTATTTTTATCAAATATCTGCAAACGAGCATGCGGGTCACCTGATGGTAAACGATCACCGCCACTCCATGACACCTACAGCATTGTGGGATTGCGGGTGCGTTAAGCCTCGAGGCCGGCCCATTCATCCTGCAGCCAGCAAGTGGTTACAGTAAGGCTCTACCACATGTGAGTAATAAATGTTTTCTTATCGCTTGAACTTCTTTGCAAGCATATTTAAAAATAACCAGTATATGGTTATTTTTAAACATTTTTGTTCCTTTGAATTCACACTCCCACAGCCACCCAATATGAGGATCATTTTGCGGACATCTTCGCTAATCTATAAAAGTCTACCATCAGTGTTGGTACCATTTATCTCGACCGTAACCATCAAATAAATGTCGGACACAGGAGACATTTCTCAAGTTCGAGATACCAAGCGTGTGCTCATGTGACGTGATTTGTGGATTGTTGGTGGCTGTAGAAAAATAGGAGATTGCTTAGAGATTAATTTCAGAAACGATAGAAAATATAGCTGTTTTTATTTTCCACTTAAATAAATCTGTCTTACGCTTCAATAATATCAAAATGGCATTGTATTTTGTGACACACTTTTACTTTTCTCCTAATTTATAATTTAGTTCAACTTTTGGAAATAGAACTCGACCAGCTTCTATAAATCACTTTAAACAGACGTGTAGACTTGATGATAATGTAAAAAGAGCACTGTCAGCGAAAGTAGAACATTTGAAACTCATTTATTGACAAAAACTTAGTGAAACTTAGTATTGGTAAAATGTTAACCTGTTGTCACCAATACATACGAATGACCTTAAAATAATAACCTAACATAAAAATGTTTTTTTTAATACAAGCTCTTTTTTTGACTGACTTTTTGTATTTCTTGCATTGTCACCCACTAAATTTGCATACCAGATTTCAAGTCGATGCTATTAACCGTTGAAGAGTTCCGTCCTGCGGAGACGATCCTGGCTGGACTACCAGGATGTCACTCTTGTATTGTCACGTGATTTACATAAGTATGCCAAATTTCAAGTCAATCCGACTACTGAAAGTTGGTCGAATTTAACTTGCACGATTTGACTACAGACAGGCAGACAGACAACGGGACAGGTGAAACTAAATAAAAGCTTGTAAATATAAAACTAATGATTCTTTTGCAACTATACACTTCCGACTAATGTTTGTCATTTGAAATACCGGAGGCTTTCATTGTTGAATGTGAACCAGACCGAGAAATGCACAAGTATTTGTCACCCAGTCTACGTTAAAACGTGCACGAGATTTAGTACGTTATTTTGCATTAGACCACTTACATATATTTATATTTTTAGGCACAATGGCAACATTTGCGATATTTTCTTGCTCTAAACTAATGGAAAATTACAAATGTTTAATTTTGCACAAATTCTGAAATACTTAGAGGTGTAAACCCACGGTTTTCTGCTTGAGGAACCAACAGTTAAAGCCCAAGGCTAACACTAACTAAACACCAAACCTCAATCTAGCCTAACTTAACCGACTTAGAACAGTTGAAAATTGACAATTTAAACTTCAATAGGTATCTCAAAAACACCAAAATCAATTTTAATAAGACATACGTAAGAATCACCGCAAGAAAGCTAGCTTTCACGTAAAAAGAAACCACACCGAATTCGGTCCATCTGTTTGAGTTTTTTTTATTATTATTCGACTGGATGGCAAACGAGCAAGTGGGTCTCCTGATGGTAAGAGATCACCACCGCACATAAACACCTGCAACACCAGGGGTATAGCAGATGCGTTGCCAACCTAGAGGCCTAAGATGGGATACCTCAAGTGCCAGTAATTTCACCGGCTGTCTTACTTCCACGCCGAAACACAACAGTGCAAGCACTGCTGCTTCACGGCAGGATTAGCGAGCAAGATGGTGGTAGCAATCCGGGCGGACAGACAGACATATATTGGCATCGGAGGTTAAAAATCACTTAATTCGCCCAGAAGCAGTGCTCAAGAAGTTATTTGTTACGCTTCCCCGTAGCAATGCTACGTATACACCGTAGCATAAAGGTTCTACGAGACCTACGCCGTAGCAAACATGAATCCACATTAATCCAAAGTTATAATGAAGAACCCACGGAACGTTTACGATATACTTAGTCTTTAGACTTCCATTATACGACGATGTGTTTTAATATAAACCATATAAGGCCCATCTCCCTTTTAATCACTACCTCATCAACCAAGAAGCAATAAAATCTTAGGCGTGAAGCAATAAGTAGAACAATATTAATTATGTCAAAGAATCCATCTTAACCTAAAATCTTCAGAATCTAATTTCTCTGGAATAGAGTGCTGTTTCGCGTATGTTATACAATTCTAGTTTGATAGTTACAAAATTGAACGCCGTAAAAAGCAAAATATTGCATTGTATTTATGTCCCTCAGACTAACACTGTTGAGTGTATAATGCGAACGATAAGGTAAGTCACTTGGAACGATTTGACCGAAAAGCATCAGCACAGTTCCCGTAGGGTATAACAGGAAGAACGTGTAATATAATGGTGTTTTAGGTAATTAAATGTCACATAGATCAGAGATTAATGATGTGTTACGACATGTTGCGAAGGGACGGTCTCATTTCCGTGTAGTCTGTGCAGTTTGTTTATAGATTTGGAGGCAATTTGTTGTCATGGAGGTTTTTCTCTCTAAGCTTTAGTTTCAAAAACCAGCCAATAGCGAACCGGACTCACAAACAAAGGGTCAAACATACCATCGGGGAGTTGCCATGAAACGTCTTTTTGCTGAGATTTAAGTCAATCAAAAACTAATTTACTTATTCCGTTCCGTCTTAAACGTTATTTTCTAGGGCTTAGTTATGAATTAAGTACAGTTATATTATGACACAAGCATCATTAGAGTCATATAATATAATACCGTATAGCACAATCAAAACCAGAATTATCATTCCGGTGGTACCCCCGTTTTAGTGTCGACACTAAAATAGTGCCACGGCACGTGTCGTAAAATACGAACGTAACGCTAATTAAAACCGGACTTTAATGACACAGGATTGCACGACAGAAGATATTATGATGTTATGATACATGTGAGTGGGAATCTAGAATTTGAGTTAGGTTGAGGTTTTGATTTAGATTGCTAATTGGTTGGCGTCGTGGACATATGTCCTGAAACTAGTAATCAATATTGTTGCCGACTTGTGATATTGTTTCCGAATTATAATAATCGTGTATCGTGTATCTGTAATTTGGCTGGTATTAGAAAATGGTACAAATTCTTGGCCTACCCTGTTGTACTTACCTTACTTTCTTACTATTATTATAAATGCAACTTTGTTGTTCCATCATGCAAAAACGGATTAGAGTATTTAAAAAGTGGAAGTGATAAACGAATCCTGCGCAGATAAATTTGCTGAGTCTGTCAATAATTTATTTATTGCTGTCACGCTAGATCGGTTTTCTTATTCTTTCTCATTTGAATCTTCAGGAAAACGAAAGAAACCGACGAGTCCCGAGAGACATTAACATTCTGGTTGTATTACGACCGCGTGTTATAATGTGGCCTAAAGCCGCATTCAAATTTATCTGTCGTGTTGTGTCGTGACGCATCATTTCATTTCTTTTTGTAAGTTGCTTATGATATTTATAAGAGTATTTTTTCTGTTGTTCATTTTTTCTTTTTTTTTTGGGGTGTATTTCTTGTACATCAGAGGTACCTTTTTTCATAGCCCATTCTCTATCTTTGCCTTTTAATATCAATTTCCCCTCCCCCTGTCAGCATTTTCAAGTCTCACCTCTAGGGGGGGGGGGGGGGGGTAAAAGTTTCAAGTTTTAAGATTTTTTCGTTGTTTGTATACTATTATTAGCTTACATACCAAATTTCAGCTTTCTAGGACTTCAGGAAGAACCTTAAGAATATTGATGATCATCAGCGAGTCAGTGACAAAATCGGGGTATTTTAGATATCAATAATCTAAAGTATAAGAGCTATGCAATTGAAACTTTATAGTTTTAATAAGTCAACCACTGACATCATATCCCGAAAATTTTGTTTATCTGGTATAATCCGAACCCAAGTTAAGAAGGTTCAAAAATACGACGAAGGTAGTAGCCCTTGCGCTTCGCTTGGCTCGTCTTGGCGTGCCCCAGATAGAGAGAGAGAGAGAGAGAGAGAGAGAGAGAGAGAGAATCGTACGAATCCATTGATATTATGCGCAAACTAAGACAAGACGATAATGCAAACTTGCCCCGATATTTCTCACAGACAAAAGGCCTTTCCCGAAACCTATCAAACCTCCTCAACTGTTAATAATGTTTATTAGCATAGGATATCGCAAGACATTGTTCCCCCACCTTTTCCGGAAGTGCCGCCATCGCCGGAACCGGATGTGACCGGAAGAAGTGCAATAATTATTAATTGCAAGACTGTAAGACGTTGAAATAGGGCTGCAAATTTATATTTTACTTACAAAGTGGCGCCACTGTCAAAGAGCGATTATTACTTTAGTATTAAATCGATTTAGTTAGTATATTTGCACACCGGTATAGGATAAAATTGTGGCGCTAAAAGTCAAGACATTTTCGCTACAGGGTGTCCAGGAGTAAGATTATTTATGTGATGAAAATAATTAATTCGATTGGGGCGTTAATAATCGAAGTCGAAATTAATGTATTGAAAAAAAAAACAGTGAAACTTTTAACACAATGGCAAATTAAAATTAGTTTCTGTAAAAAAAAACCTTTTTGATTCATGCTTTTTTGCTGACTGTACTTTATGTTGACTGTACTTTCAAATGCATTTATGAATTACAAAAATGTCATTTGATAAGGAGCTGCGTCTGGCGGAGATGATCCTACCCGGACCACCAGGTAGGTACAGTGGAACCTTTAGTCCGTTTTCGTAATTTTGGTATCGTAATTGGCTACAAAGGAGTCATTTGAACCAGGGTGCAGCTGATCCAAATGTTACTATAAGGTCGTGATTCGCGAGTGAGCAAAATAATAATTTACAGTTCATTGATAGAGCTGTGGTGGCCGAGTGGTTTGATCTATGGCCTCTAAAGCAGGATCGTGGGTTCAAACCCCGGCTCGCACCTCTGAGTTTTTCGAAATTCATGTGCGGAATTACATTTGAAATTTGCCACGAGCTTTACGGTGAAGGAAAACATCGTGAGGAAACCTGCACAACAAACCTCCGAAGCAATTCAACGGTGTGTGTAAAGTTCACAATCCACACTGGGCTCGCGTGGGAACTACTGCCCAAGCCCTTTCAATCCGAGATGAGGCCTGTGCCCTGCAGTGGGACGTATATAGGCTGGGAGATGATGATGATATGGATCTCCGCAGAGTAACGCCTGATTCAATGAACACAAACAATCTTAAAAAATAAAATCGATCCATTTATTGAGGTGTGATTGTTTTACGTGATTTTCGTGTTTGGTGTTCACTTTAATTACATTTATGATCATACTTACAATACACGACCATTCTAGAATGGGTTCCTATTACTTCAACTGATCCCTTCTAAGACCCACCCCAAAACAAAACCCTTAATTTATTCTCTCATCGCATCTTATTATTTGCAAATGGTGTATTTGTCGAGACTTAACCCTTGCACAGCTGTGGTCCCGGCTTACTCGCGATCCAACGACGTCGTTGGCACTAAACGTCCAAATTTATTGATAAGGACATTGACAGATATTGCTTGAGCAATCGTAAAACGCAGCAGATTAAGGGTTGACGAGGACTCACAAATGGGACCAAATTTGGCGGTTGAGGGTTAAAATTGTGGGATGTAAGTGATTTGACTACAGGGGGCTAGCGAGGTCGTACAATACAGCGAAAACGCTAATAACTTACAGGGCTGAATGCCTAATTTGGGTAAATACGTTTTAGCACTATAAAACGAAGCCACAAAATTAGAATGATCCTCCATGGCCATTTCTTCCAAGTAGGGGCACATTTTTATACCTTTCATACATACAAACAATGTGTTGCTTTGATGTTTTTTAAAGATAGGCGTATGTCTGATTGTTTGTAATTGATATTTTTATACACTTTAAGTCCACAAAGAATTAATAATTAAAACAGTTTGTTAAGTCGAGAAAAACACAATTTCCCATTTAATGTAGTCCTAATGAGCTAGTGAACTTGTGAAAACTGTCGCGCTAACATATTAATTACCTTCCGTTACTTTAATGCACGTCGGGCGGGAGTGATTAATGAGATAAAATATCACCAGGATAACTAGTAGATACGTGTTCTGCTATCTGCTATAAGTATACTGTAGGACGTGCAGTAGAACGTCGTATAAACCAAATATGAATAATAATGTTTGCAAAAAATTGGCCAAGTGCGAATCAGACTCGCACAGTGAGTATTCCGTACATCTCTGAATAAGTTGTCGGAATGACAGTTTTGACCTAAGCATTTAACAGCAAAATTAAGTTGGTTGTTACAGGAAAAATAAGTGAATTTAAATGAAATTAAATTTTAAGTTTAAAGAACAATCGGAAAATTAAAAATACATCATTAAAAAAAATATAGTAGAAGAAACGATTTTGCTAGCTTCTCATTTTTTCTTAAGAATATTAAAAAAAAACAAAAACAGTTGTCTTTTCAATGGGCTGTACTTAACAATGTTTTTTCACGCCCCCTTTTTAGATGTATGGGATCCCCCCTTAAAAACACTATTTTTTTTGATAATTTGTATGAATAAGAATATTTTGGGTCAACAAGTTTATATAAAAATTTGAAGCTTTTTCCGTTTGACATTAAAACCTATAAATGACAAGTGGACAGAAAAACATCGGAGTTGATTTCTTGATTTGATCAAAAAAAGCTAAGCACCACCGCAAGGAATCTCGCTTTCACATAAAAAAGCCGCATCGAAATCGGTTCATACGTTTGAGAGCTATGATGCTACAGACAGACAGACCAACATTGCTGTCAAGCATTAGCTTGATTGGTGTTATAAAAAACCCGTCTTTTTGCGTCGGGGGTTAAAAAGACCCCAAACAGTACGCGAAACGTGTTGAAGCATGACAAAGTCATAAATAAGAAACTACGTCTCCAGACAATTGGAATGACTTGCCATGAAAAAAAACCCTTGTGAATTATTTACGGTGCCAGAAAAAAGGAAAGCTAATGTAGCTTAAATGGCGATTTATTGATATTATTCAAAAACATAATAAATAATAACAAAAGGGTCAAGCCTTGCATTTCCATAACTAGTGGATGAATGGGCAAGCGGAAGGGTTTGCCCCTTACCCCCGGGCAAGTGTTTACCCCGTTTTGGAGTAAATGGTAAATTTACCGTCACTTGGTCATTGAGGGTTTGCGGCGGACACCGCTATATTTTTGCCGCTTTCACTTCCTTTGCTGTGATTTCTTGCAGAAGTGTCTAAGGTAAAGGTTGGAGCGATTTATAAAGTACATTTGATAAATAATTAACTTGACTTAGAAAGTTTTTATTTTAAGATTGGTTTTTTGGAATCTTTTTGTATTTTATATTTCAATTCCAAATTTTTACTTTTACGGTCATCCCGTAAAACCTAAATTGAAAATACAAAAAGCTGTCTTAGTGCTGGTCTTATTTTTCTGGTTTTTCTGTGCATCTATATTTCAGTTTGTATTTTCAATTTAGTTTTTATTTTGTTAAAAATTTTCTTTATTTCTCACTTTTTAGTGATTTGTAGCCAAAGTACATCTCACAACGATTCCATTAAGTCTAAACACGGCTTAGTTACGTTGTTTTATACAAAAGTTCTGTTGCCTACCTTCCAGCTTCAGAATCAGATCAGTTCGAAAGAATCATTAACATAAAGCTTCTTCTTAGTCGCTTATCTAGTTTTATTAATCATGATCGTTTATAGACGCGCGAGCATTACTTAGCTTTGACGAGTTCCATTGGCCATCTACGGTCTTCTTCATCAGGTCCAGTTTACCAAATGATACTTTCTGAATGTAAATGCTTACTTTTATGCTAAAAATGCCAAAATCGCTATAGATGTGCCTATAAATTTTGAGGTTTGCCCTCGATTTCCCTAGGATCCCATTATCAGATCTAGACTTGGTGACAATGGGACCACCTCAAAAGAGTACTCTTTTGAATGAAAAAAGAATTTTGAAAATCGGTTCACAATTGACTGAGTAATCGGTGAACATACATGAAAAAAATACAAACATTGGAACATAGAACGTCCTCCTTTTTTGGTAAAAAAATATATAGTTTAAACATACAGTTTCGAAATATCAAATATATTATATATTGTATTTTTTCCCTATAGATAGTAGTACCCGTAGAAAAGCAACTACAATAAATTTTAACCACTAACTGCTTACCACTTGTCCCTCGTGGAACGGGATTTTTTGTCCATTTTTTCCAAGTCATAAAGCCGAGTAGAATCCGACACGCATTTCAAGGGTTAGACGGTTGAATAAATTGAGATTTAATTTCATCACTTAATAAATGCAAAGTATATATTTAATCTGTCTCTCGTTAAATGAAAACAATTTTACAATTTACAAAAAAAAAAAAATTGGGCCGATATACAAATAAACAAAGTTTACGAGTACATCGTTGAAATATTAGAAACTATATTAGGAAAAATAGAATGGTATTGGTACAAGTGAAAGCCAAGTGAAATTATTTGTGAAACTAAACATGAAAAATCTGATTTCTTTTGATTCGGTGTCGCAAAAAATAGCAGCTTTGAATTCGAACGCAGTAACATTAAACGCGACAATCCCTAAATAATCGTTTCTAATCAAATAATCACTTCGTCCAATTATCTTAGCACTCACCCCATTAAATTATACATTCCATTAAATTGTCACACGAAATGGACATCGAGTGACCAACAATAGGCGCCTCTACCCTACTGACCGGTGACAAAAAGACGGTAATTCGACATTCTGTATGCAGATTGAGTTTGCTTGAAAGCACTTGTTTCTATAGTGTTAATGGATTTATTTGAACAGTTAAAAAGATTAGATTTGGTGATTTGTTTGTGCTCTTGATTTAGTTTACATTTAGTATTACAGTGAAATAAATTTTTAAAATTAAATTTAACCCTTTCGCAGGCTTACGCAGATATAGTAGAGGCATTCACGATGACGCGTGGCGTGGTTCTTATTACAATGTCCTTAATGTCTAATTTTGACAAAAACACGCATCTTCGTGGAAGGTACCAGGTATATCCGTGCAAAATTTTGGGCTACATATATCTGCTTTTATTTTTATTGTATCAGTGGTATTATTTGTTAAACGAGTCAATTACATTTAATAATTTTAAGTTAACATCGCGGAAATGGAAAACATTGTACTTAGCAACTTGCACAACTAAAGGCAAGTTCTTTTTCCCATGCTTTACTTGCCATTTTAACTTGATTCCTACGATTGTCAGTCGGTCCGTTCAATATGTCCCCCGGTTAATAACGACTAATTAGTTCAATAAATCAACAAGCATTAGAATGGCAACCTAATCAAGTAACAGATAATATTGGACAATGTCAATACGGCTCGGGCTTAATTATACTTGGATTATTGGCCGTAATTACTATGGACCTTGTTTGGTGAGCATCGGTATTGACAGGTTTGTATTGACGGGAGATGGACAATAATCAGAGTAAAGTCATTTTAGGGCTATATTTAGCCTATGACTACAATACAATACAAATATATTGTTTATTGCATACCACAAATCAATACAATATAATTTAATACAGAGATAACGCAGGGAAGACAATAGGCTACTTTAAGTTTAGGACGGTGCCTTAAAATAAATCTGGAATATTTCATAAGATTGTAGGGATAATTTGGCCGAATAATTTTACCGGATTGTTTTAAAATAACCATGAACGCTGAATGGGTTAGCGATGGATGAAAATAATGTTAACTTCTAGTCCATTGTTATTAAATAATATTCAACTTTATTATATCATTCTTATTTTTAGTTGCGGCTTGCCGTAACATTATGCTGAGTGGGGTCCACTTTATACTATTCGATGTTATTTTTATTTTTTTCCATCTAATCTATTTTTATGTGTATCGAATATGTGTAAATAAATGTCTCTCTCTCTCTCTCTCTCTCTCTTATCTCTAATCTCAAAAGAAATTATGGTCAAACCTAATCCTGCAAAAGTAATAGATTATTTAATAATATAGAATAAATAGTTTTACTTTCAATGACAACAAAAACAACTTAAGGAAATGAGATATCTAACAATATCGCCGGATTTACATGGCATCGTTATGGATGACAAACGATGACTTGACAGCTCAATTTGCTGTCATTCGGGTCTGTAAATTTATATACAAGTTATTGAGTAGGTATACTACTATAGTAGTAGGTATAGACATGAAACTTATTATGAGTAGTGATTTTTTGTATAAATATTTCATTTTAACATTCAGTGTGTTTTGCATTTTTATTTGCGATTAATTTAGTACTTGCTATATATTTTTTACCGCACTTTAGTAGATAGTAATGTCATGAGTAACGAAATATCATCGAAAAATAATTTGGTTAGTTTACCGTACAGTCAAGTTCATAAATATACTTACATACTAAGCCTTTGTGCCACTAACAATAAAATCTGTGTACCTATACATATATTTCATATTTATAAATATATTGTATAGCTATTGCTCCCGAATCGGTATTACAAGTCACGTGCATAAATGCCGCACCACCATGGACGGTCCTAAAACCATCTATATATATTATGAAATAAAGGCCTATGAGATACACATATATAATGCGATGGCCGATATAATGTGATCTTAAATTAACATTGTTATTCACTAAGCTAGCGAACCGTGGAAGTTCGACAGCAAAAAAAAAATACAGACTAGTAATAATTCATTTATAAAATATTAAAACGTTTCCATTCATCATTTACGGGGGATTTCAGTAGTCACCCTATACGTAATATTCGAAAAAAGTAATACAATATTTATCCATTATAGGGATTGCGTTCCTGTGTTCATAAATCAGTGTGAGTAGTGACATCCGAGTTTTTGACAAATGGCCCGCAGAAACAAGTGACGCGCGGGACAAATGGTGTGTGAAACTGGGTCTCACCTTAACGATTCTGGAGTACGATCATCGCGACGTTTACCCGATTGTTTTGAAAGTAACTCTGTTATTTTGGCAAAATTAAAATAGTCAACAAATTAATGGTGTGTAAAACTGGGTCTAACCTTGATGATATACGAGGACGATAATCGCGACGTTTACCCGACTTTTTTGGAAGCAACGCTAAGATTCTGGGTAAACTTATAGTACCTACTAGGCTTAGGACTGGAAGTAAGACATTGCCGGTTGAGTTTAGGCAGCAGCCTAAGGCATAAAATTCCGTAAAAAATACAAATTGTTTAGAAAAATATTACTTGATTTTTTTGCAACTGCTACCCTAAGGGTTAGTTTTCCTATCTTGGGCGTGTCCAATACGCTCTTGATCTTTTTTTAAAATTTTTGGGTTGACCGTCAACAATGCCTTCTCACTCGACTCTCGCCCAGGTCTTAAGTGCTACGTCTAGATTCCTATTAGACCTAGGTCAGTTCCTAAGCTCTGCTGAGCTCGCCCACCTTCACAGTCGTCCATCATCACGTATCGATATCCATAATTGACAGCGCAAGTGGCGCGCGAGACATGCCAACTCATCGAAGATATACTACGCTGATACAGGGTGTAACTATATCAGATGTTTGGATATTAATCTTATTTATTTATAATTAACATTTACAGGCTTATAAAAGCGCCTTTAATGTTAGTAAGGTCAAGGTACTTTGACCTATTGGAGGGTAACTTTGGCCCATATGAAAACCACATAAAGAAGGATACAATAAAAACATAAAAACGTGATCGATCAATTAACACCCAACCTCATGGCAAAGAGCCATATTCTCAAAGCAACAATAAAATTAGGACCGAGTTAATCCCAAAGGCCAAAGTTACCCTTCAGGGCCAAAGTAACCCGAACCTACGGTAACTGGTTATAAAGTTAATAGCAGTGAGAATAATAAACATTATTAAACTTACTAGCTGTTGCCAGAGACTTCATCTACTAAGATTTCGTTTATCGTGCACCCACGGCAACTACATAATCTTTTGTGATGAAAAGCTATCTCATGTCTTTCTCAGGGTCTCAATCCTATCCACGTACCCAATGTCACCATCGGTTGAGTAGGTATTTACGAGTCATTAAAGTAATCTATACCAAGGTATCAATTAGTGCAAAAATATTTTTTTCCTGTACTTTGATCTCAATTTTCCACATCAAAAAGTTTCAAAATATAACAAATCCCTTTACTTAAGCCCTTTTCAGATTAGCTGTCATAATAATAATCCGTATTTACCATATGAGTTCATAAGCCACGGTTATCCGTACTTAAAAAGTATTTATTTTATTTTACGGCCAAATCTCATTACCAGCACGCCGTATATATATCGTTTCACCTCGCCCTGTCATCGCCAGGACGTCGTTAATCACTGCCGAGCTAGACTCGCTAGGTATCCGACATAACACTTAAACTTGGCCCTGCTATCCACTGGCACATTCATCTTAGATGAAAGGTGAATGAACATTGATATGAGATTTATTAAATTCATATTAATCTTATTAATTTGAATTTTTGTATCAACCTGTAGCTTTATACGTAGTGAGTAATTTTGGCTTGACCGTGCCGTGCCTGGTTTTAGAATAGGACGGATCTATCTCTTCCCTTGGGTGTCGTAGAAGGCGATTAAGTAACCTGAGGCCTTATTGCCTAACGTTTCCGACGGTCGCGATCGCAATCAAATGACAGATTTCTCATACAAATACTGTCATTTGATTGCAATCGCGAGCGCCTGAAACCTGAGGCCGTATTGCTTAACGTTTCTAACGTTAGTGATCGCAATCAAATGACAGATTTCGCATACGAAAACTGTCACTTGATTGCGATATTTGCGTTTAACATTAAAAATCTTCACAAATTCTCTCATTTATCATCATCCCTGCGTATATATACGTCCCACTGTTGGGCACAGGCCTCCTCTCAGAATGAGAGGGCTTGGGCCGTAGTTCCCACGCGGGCCCAGTGCGGATTGGGAACTTCACAGACACCATTGAGTTGCTTCGCAGGTTTGTACAGGTTTCCTCACGATGCTTTCCTTCACCGCAAAGCTCGTTGTAAATTTCAAATGTAATTCCGCACATGAATTTCAAAAAACTCAGTGGTGCGAGCCGGGGTTTGAACCCACGACCCTCTGCTTGAGAGGCGATAGGTCAAACCACTAGGCCACCACGGCTTACTACGGGCAGCACATAGTAACATATAAAATTGAATTACCCGACTCATATGTTTCCTACCTTTAAACGCCGGCTTGAGAAAAAACTATTAACGAACTTTGGACCGCAATTGTGGTAGTTTATTGTTTTGAAGCGTTAAAACTTCTAGTCACGCGCTGTTACAGGACACGAAGCACTTACAACAGGAGATGTTTTTAAATAAAAACTGGCTAAGTATTATGGGTTGGGCTCGTGCGTCGAAGGCTCCGTAAAAATTTGTAGGGATTTAATTATGTTCGATATGATCTATGATTCGGCAAGAGTGCTCCATCCACATCTTTGCTTACTATCAGGTGTGAGTGTAGTCAAACGCAGCCTATTTCTGTTTAAAAAATTATGAAGTATTAGCAGAGCCCTGCTCCAAGGCAAAGATTATGCAATGTGGGTTGATTTTAGATTTGTTACTGACATAGACGTGGGTACACTAAACGTACGTGATATACGTAAACTAAGTCACTATTTGTAATTTCGTTAGCATGCATTATGTTATTGTACCCAAATTTATAAAATTAAATGAATAAATAGACCGATACATAAAAAACTAGATTTTTTACTACCTTTTTTGATGACTGTTTCTTTTAATTGTTTTGTCTGCCGAGAGACCTCTATCTTGAATAACGGATAAGTTGCGTAGTGAAATTATGCACTGTCAACCGTTATTCTGCCACATGAAACACCTGCAAATACTATACGATTCAATGCTTTTTAAGATTAGGTTTGGCGGAATCAATGTCGACAAAAAAATAAGTTAAATCTATTAATAGTCGATCATCCTAAAGTTCACTGTAAAGTTCAGTGACTAAAAACATCAAAAGCTATTTTAGCTTACACTTTAATAAGGCAATCAGCTTTATTGTCTTCTTTATAAAATTATACCATAGAAACAAATCGATAAAATATGTCTCACCACTTTATTTATATAAGTAAGTACTGACTGATAATATATGTCATAAAAAATATTTAAATACTGTACATAAAATAACATAAACTGTTATAACAAACCGTAGAGCATTCAATAGGTCGACTTTATTATGCATCTTTACTATGCCAAAAAAATAACTGGTTAACGATTGTCATCTCCTGTAATAAGTACTTAGTCCTGTATTAAGTACAAGGTAATGTAGTTAGATCACCCAGCGGGACCTGTGATAGAGTAGAGTTAGTTCTAATAGAGTAGAAAGAGCAGGAGTAAGAAGATATTGAAAGAAACAAAAGCTCAAGGGACTACTTTGATCTATTATTTACACTTACACTTAAATGAAATTTGTAGTAGTAAAAATTACAAAGGTTTTTATCGGAGAAGAGACTCGTAAAGTAATTAAGATTGTTTTTTTGGAAACTTTTTGTTTTTTATTTCAATTCCATTTTTTTTTGTCCAGTGGTGGTGTAGTGGTATAGCACGTGGCACGGAATGCCGAGGACCTGGGTTCGATTCCCAGCGCTGGTATTATTTTTCGGTTTTTCTATGCATCTATGTATAATTCAGTTTGTATTTTCGTAAAATAATGTTTTCTGTTGAGCAGGATAACACTCGTACGTTTCAGTACAAGCAAAAACCACAGTTTACCTCATAGGAATGAAAACAGTGTTAATCAGATTGGCGTTGATGTTGCCCCACGATTAACCTGATTAAATCTTTATTAATCGCGGAACCATGAATCGGATCACAAACCGCGAACCGATCCATGGTCCGGTTGTAAATAACAATTGCGAAGATACAGCGCGTGCACCGATGATTAACAGATCAAGTACCCCCTAGGGTTGGCAATCCTGATAAATTCTACTAACCTCGTAAGGCCCATGCATAATCAGATTTGGAGAAACTTCATGTCAATAATGGTGACATTTCCGTAAGCAAATGCCTTAAATTTGCCCTGTTGGCCTGTGGATAATATTCAAATGCAAACGTTTGTGTGCAAGTGTGTGTGTTGTGTGATATGAAAAAAAAATGTGCAATCAATGTAAATTACTATAACTAACTTACTATTACTATTATTATTATATAAATAAAGTAAGGAATAATTCATAGTCTATTATTATTCCGATATTTCCGTTCGACCAGGATAGGTTTCGTAAAAGGTAAATTAAGACTTCAGTGCCATTTTAAGTTTTAAGCTAAATCATGTAAAGAGTTTTGTACCCGAATCCCGGTTGCCACATGACAGGCTTTGCCTAGTGTGGAACCAACGGCAATGCAACTTTGTAATGCGATACTTTTTCAATAAACTATTTTTTTTTTATTTTAAGATCTCCCGCAGGAATCCAGTAAAATGCTGGAAATTAATTAAATTAAATTTAATGTAAAAATATATCTTTTATATGCATTTCCGCGGCAACCCTACCAAGCAATCGAATCGTATGGCCAGCTTTATGGCCGTAAAGGCGTTTAATCATACAACCAATGTTGGCGTTCTAATGAAGTATAGCGTGTATTACTCACGCTAGGAATGTGAAATTTCCTCGTGCAAAACTGTATGTGTAATTAATTTGTTGATTTTGTTTTATTGATTGTCAGTGTTTGATTTGGTACTTTGAGGTTGATTTAATGATTTAATTATGCTCTTTATGTGAATTAATGTTGGCTGGTTTGATGTGTCATTTGATGATATTTGGATTTGAATTTTATTTTTAAATCAATCAATCAATATTTTTATTCGTCGAAAATAGGTATATACACTGCAGTTGTAGTTACAATGTTGAAGACTGCGTTAAGTATAATAATTTTAGTAAAACAGGAGCTTTCACGTATTTTTTGAGGGACCTTAATCCAGGCAGATACTTATTATGCCTGGACACCGAAGTCCGAAGGAAGAGCGTCGGAAATGAGAAGAAGAAACTTCTATGACAGGATTTGGAGTTTCTATATTTGCTCACTAGATGGCGCTAAGAGTCGCCACATAAATTAATTATAACAGTAGTAGTGGTAAATATTATAACAGTAATTATTTATATTTATACATTTAAAGTACCTACATAATTACTGTTATAACCTCCTAACGCCCAAGTAAAATTTTCGATTTATGGACATCAAAGTTTATGTAATTTATAAGAGTTTGCTTTTAAATTACAATAAGTCCTTTATAAAGGACTCTGGGCGTTAGGAGGATAATACATAACAGTAATTATGTGTTATAATTGTAGCGACTCCTAGCGCCACCTAGTGAGCAAATATAGAAACCCGAAATCCCACATCGTGCCGTCGAAGTTTTTAAACTCGGGCGCATCTATGTATACAAATTTCGACGCTCTTCTTTCAGATTTCGGTCCCCATCTGCCTAGCGAACGATCCTCAAAAAATATATGCGGGGTCTTGTTTTATTGTGTGGACTACATGTGTAGTCCAAAACTGTTTTGAACAATATATATTTTTTTTTTAAGTCGTTCAATCTTATCTAAACATGTTAGTTAATTTATGGAACTGTAAAGCTTTTAAATCAAGTTTTTCCTACGACACGGTTTAGATTTATTTTTTTCCAGCAAAGTGGTTGTAAAAGTTTTTCTGCTATAATGTTGTCCTAAAATTAGGACCCTAGAAAACTAATACTAAAAACGAATACTATCCAGTTATTAGAAAGGTTATATTATAATATCAATTAGTCTTCTTATCACCTTAAAACTAAAAGCATACAGTCTTTGAAAAAAAAAATGTCAAGCGATTTCAATCATCCATTATTTCACAATAAACAATAACATCAAAGAAATTTGCAAGAGGCTTTTGAAACACATTAATTACACTCGACGCCAATGGGTTAAATCTTTTAACCCTATCTCTGACTGTAAAAATCGCTTCGAGCCATTATATCAACTAAAAATAAAAACAGCGCAAGTGGCACATACAACCGTAGAGTTACGCCCCTTTTTACGGGCAACAAATTCTTTCCGACTTATTGTTTTCTTTCTGACGGTGAAATATAGCAATTATTAACGTTTGATGTCAGTTTTGCTATTAAAGCTTTTTTCCAAAGGGTTATTGAAGTATTGGTAATAAAGGGTTTGACAGGAAATTTGTTTCGCCGTCTTGTTTTCGATTTTGAAGTTACTTTGATTAAGGCTACAGAGTTTCTCTTTTAGAATATTCATCGTAAAGTCAATGGTAAACGGAATAAAATTTGATCAAACAATTTAATAAAGGACGTAATTTAGAAACTAAATTAAAAATGAAAACTAAAATAATGAAAAAACTTCTTATTAAGACTAACTTAAAGCAGGTAAAGAAATAATATTTAAGTAGTTTTGATTTGTCAATATTTTTTTATTACAATGAAGTTGTTCTCTTTTAAGTTAGTACCTAAATCGATACTTTATTTCTAACTCCAAAAACTCTCTCAACCCATTACTGAACCCATTAAACACTGACCCTAATGAAAAATCTGCTTTCCCTCACATGCACCAATACAATCAAACTCTTTTTCTTTTTCACAGACGGTGGCCATTGCCAACGGTCGCGGATCGCCGCATTCCATTTCCAAACGGAAATGCCGTTGACAGAGAACACTCCTTTGTTCTTGCTTCATTCTATTTTCAAATTGAAAATTTAAATTTCGCACGTGCGGTTTTTATTCGGTGGATGAGTGTAATGAATTTGTGACTAGGTTTTTTTAAGGCGTGTTATTTATTGTGTCAATTTCTAACCATATAGGTACACATGACACATAGTTTTTAATCTTTTTTTATCAAACTACCATCAGCAGTCTTATAACAACTATTATAGGTACAACTATTATAGGTACTTAGGTATAAAATAGCACCGGCGCCGCACCACCGCGCTGAACCCCATAATGTACACCCATATTAGCAAAAAAACACCGTCATTTTTAGATATTTTTTTCAAGTTTAAACTTGGAAATAAAAAAAGCAAAAACCCATAAGATTTATTATTCTTCACTTATTACCAAGCGTCCTTGCATAAAACCTGTTATGAAAACTTTATTTCACCAGAAACATACCCTAACTTTTCTCAAAGGTCTTGTCGAATAGAATTGAAAAGAAAGTTTCCCATAAAGGTGCGGTAAACAAGTAATAATTCTGAGAGAGCCCACTTTACGAGTCTCGTAATTTGCTCCTGATATTTTTATAACGAAAGCTTTTATAATATTGTCGTAAAATAGTGAATCCACTGGATAATGCGCGTTTGAAAGCGTATTGATAGTATTGGAGGATCGTTGTAAATAATAGAGAGACAGGTGGGAGGCTAGCTAGTTCCAATCATCTTTAGTCTTGTGGTATTTATAAGTTAGACTACACACTACACTAGAATTCGTTTATGGAGCGCCCGCGGGAACCATACAATTTTCCTATAAGTAATTTTTCACACTACCTGCTCGACAATGCCTAATTATATATCATGCAAACCTCCTCGCTTCGCTCGGGAATTAACTCATAACACCCTCGCTACGTTCAGGTGTTAAATCTGGAGTGCTTCGTTACGCTCAGGATTCAATATCGCGCCCGTGACATACTACTATCATAGGCTTCCGGGGTTTTTAACTGTTTTATACGAAATTTCATCACCATTTGTTTAGCATTTCAAGCGTGAAAGCATAACAATATTATTTTATTATACTAGTCAGGATATCTTATTACTAGCTGTCCATCCTGTTTTACTAATAAGTTAATAACGGTGCACCGTGACCTGCGTTAATATTTGCCACAGCGGGGCGTACAATAGTTATTTTCACACCTCTCCTTCAGAAAAGTAAATTTTCCTCCCTGTCGAGAGGGAACAAAGTGCAACTTTTCTGTTCAAGGCTTTTCTAAGCGTTTTATTGCAAATGGCATTTTTTTAAGTTGATAATTGTAAAGCCACGCCATTTTCTATGCTGGTTGTTCTTTAATAATATTTAGATTTTTCTTTTTCAAGTTTCTTAATGCTCGGTGTGAAAAGTTGTATGAGCCACTCGGGAGCAAAATTATTTTCATCTTGGGCGTTAACACTTGAATCCCTTATTACGCTCAGGATTCTACTTTAGAATCCCTCGCTACGCTCAGGATTCTATTGCAGAATCCTTCGCTACATTCTGGATTCAATGTACGCCCTCGCCGTAAATACACCATTTTGCTCCCTTGTGACACAAATAACCACAACAACCAACCAACCAACCACTTGTGTCACAAGGGAGCAAAATGGTGTATTTACGGCGAAGGCGTATGTACATTGAATCCAGAATGTAGCGAAGGATTCTACAATACAATCCTGAGCGTAATGAGGGATTCAAGTGTTAACGCCCAAAATGAAAATAATTTTTGACACGTCCTACCTGCCCTGGAGCCAGAAGTGTGGGTATCAGATATTAATGTACGCTTTGTTGTGTCAGATATTGGTCCTGGTGACTTATATTTTATGTCTTATAAAAGTTATCCTAACAATTAATAAGCTAACCAACAAAAAGTTGGAAAACCCCCGACTTTGTCAATTCAAAGTTTAATATCCCAAAAACGGCTGGACCGATTTTGATAAAACATGTCTAAGAACCATCGCTAGAAAACCGCATTCAAATCGGCCCACCTGTTTAAGAGCTATGGTGCCACAGACAGACACACACACAGATATACAGACACACACAGCGGTCAAACTTATAACACCCCTCTTTTTGCGTCGGGGGTTAAAAACACCAGAAAAAATAATGTGGCTAATATGCTTGTAAATTTATACTGGGCAAAAATCTGTACAGAAAATGGAATGGTATCTATTCCATACAAGGAAGATTAAATACTTCCTTGACTTGACAACAAAGATCATTAGCCACGTAAGCGTTGACATTAAGACTTCGCGCTCTATCGCCCTCGGTGGAACAGACAAACATACAAAAGGCGACACAGACTAATGACGGTTTAAGAAGACATCATACTTTACGGAGAGGGTGTGATTATTTGGTGTGGTTGTACATTTTTAGACTACTGACGTGTACAGACATCGACATATTATATGTACTCGTATAGACTGCATGTTTCTTACTTCAAAACGGCGCTCTAAATTTGTTCACAGCGCGGATTAGTGAACCTTTCACTATAGTTTTTTGACGTCCGTGGCAGGGGTTTTGTCAAAGTCAAAGTCAAAGTCAAAGTCAAAGTCAAAATCAAAATATCTTTATTCAATTTAGGCTATAACAAGCACTTATGAATGTCAAAAAAAATCTACCACCGGTTCGGAAAAACCTCTGCTGAGAAGAATCCGGCAAGAAACTCAACGAGGTATATATATTTTTTTAAACAGATTTACAATATTATTAAATGATATGTATACATCACAAGTATTTAACACAACTTTATTTTTAACACAGTAGGTTCGCTATTTGAAGGGATCGCTAATGCGGATCGGAATTATTTCCAAATATCCCTGTCCATGATATAATCATTAACTTTATAATACGCCTTTGATATTAATGTCTTCTTGACAATAGATCTGAATTTTGTATCCGTTTCATTTATAATATTTTTTGGTTTTATTATAAAAACGTATGCAATTTCCCAGAAACGACTTTTTGGTTTTAGCCAGTCTGTAAGATGGAACTTTAAGCTTCCCTGTGCTTCTAGTAGCCTTTGGCTTATCGACGTTAGTGGGAAAATCACATATGTTCTTCCTAACATACATGATTATTTCAAAAACATAAAGCGACGGCAGGGTTAGGATATCTGTTTCCTTAAAAAAAGATCTTAAAGATTCACGCGTCTTCAAATTATAAATTGCTCTAATGATGTTTGATGCGCTGCGCGTTTTGTTCCAAACAGCCAGTCTAGTGCCGTAAGGTACATAGATGTCAATGTGTACAGACCTACAGTCACTCAAAATATTGCATTATCATTGAATTGCTTCGTAGGTTTGTGAGGTTTATCAGAATGAGAGGGCTTGGGCCGTAGTTCCCACGCGGGCCCAGTGCGGATTGGGAACTTCACACACACCATTGAACGCACATGAGTTTAGAAAAGCTCAGTGATGCGAGCCGTGACTTGAACCCACAATCCTCTGCTTGAGAGTCGGTAGGTCAAACCACGAGGCCACTACAGCTTGTTAACCATAAGGCCAGTGCAAAATATTATATTTTTTTTTATATTCCACTCGATGGCAAACGAGCAAGTGGATCTCCTGATGGTAAGAGATCACCACCGCCCATAGACACCTGCAAAACCAAGGGTATTGTAGATGCGTTGCCAACCTAGAGGCCTAAGATGGGATACCTCAAGTGCCAGTAATTTCACCGGCTGTCTTACTCTCCACGCCGAAACACAACAGTGCAAGCACTGCTGCTTCACGGCAGGATTAGCGAGCAAGGTGGTGGTAGCAATCCGGATGGACCTTGCACAAGGTCCTACCACCTGCAAAACTCTTCTTACTACTACTTTACCTGCAATTTCATTGAAAAGAATACAGTAATTCAATATTTTATTTGTATTGGCTGAACGAAGAAACGTTATTACGTCTCTGTACAACCACATCCGTTTCCTGTTTCTCGAATAACTACAGACGAGCGTTCCGACGATGGATTTTAAGATACGCTGTTATTCGTTTGTCTGTGAAGAAGGTCGTAACTGTAGATAAAAAGTTATCGCTTTATTCATTGATTGAATCAGGCGTTACTCTGCGAAGTTTGGAATTTAGTAATTTTATAAATTAAATTTCCTTTATAATTATTTAATCCTAGCGGTTGTAATACACGCTATGGTTATCTACATTAGAAGTTTATTCGTTAAGTTTTTTTTTCATATTTACTCTTTTTATTTTCTACGCCACTACTTTTTAGGGTTCAGGAGCCAAAATGGCAAAAACGGAACCCTTATAATTTCGCCATGTCTGTCTGTCTGTCCGTCCGCGGCTTTGCCTAGGGACTATCAATGCTAGAAAGTTGTAATTTTGCACAGATATATACCTATGTGAACTATGCCGACAAAACGGTACAATAAAAAATCAAAAAAAAAATTTTTTTAGGGTAGCTCCCATAGACGTAAAGTGGGGGTGTTTTTTTTCTCATCCAACCCTATGGTGTGGGGTATCGTTGGATAGGTGTTTTAAAACCATTAGGGGTTTGCAAAGACGATTTTTCGATTCAGTGATTTGTTTGCGAAATATTCAACCTTAAAGTGCAAATTTTCATTAAAATCAAGCGCCCCCCCCCCTCTAAAATCTAAACCGGTGGGTGGAAAAATTTGAAAAAAATCAAAAAGGTAGGCGCCATTTCAAGAATTGGCTAAGGGACATCCGCCATATCGTTCAAAACTCAACGTTTAACGATTTGCCCAGTGACGTTTAGGCAAATCATGATATTCCTAGGCATAGTATAGTCATGAAACGCCGCCATTTCATGATTTGGCCAGTTTAGGCAGATCATGAAATTCCTAGGCATATCATGAAACGCCGCATCGGTTCTGGCACTTCGCTTACCGCTGCCGCGGCACGCTCGCTTCACTCGCTCGGCTCGTGCGTTGTGGTCACAATTAATACTATAACCACTTCTCGCTTCGCCCGTCGTACCTATATTTTTCTTTTTTTCTTAATATTACGATGTGCTCGGTAGGTATAGAGCTAGGAATATCCAAGAATGCGTGGCTCTAATCGATCTACCGTATCGTTTCTCAGGCACATCGTGATATGCCTGGCCAACTTTAAGGCATATCGCCATTATCATGAAATTAGGAATTTCGTGTTCTGGCGGATTTTACGATCAGGCGCCGATATATAGGTCATCATCCCAGCCTATATACGTCCCACTGCTGGGCACAGGCCTCCTCTCAGAACAAGAGGGCTTGGGCCATAGTTCCCACGCGGGCCCAGTGCGGATTGGAACTTCACGCGCACCATTGAATTGCATCGCAGATTTGTGCAGGTTTCCTCACGATGTTTTCCTTCACCGCAAAGCTCGTGGTAAATTTCAAATGTAATTCCGCACATGAATTTCGAAAAACTCAGAGGTGCGAGCCGGGGTTTGAACCCACGACCCTCTGTTTGAGAGGCGATAGGTCAAACCACTAGGCCACCACGGCTCTCTACACGGATATATAGGTAAGACAATAATAAGATAATAATATAACATCGCAATAATAATAAGAAGCCGTGGTGGCCGAGTGGTTTGCACCTATGGCCTCTCAAGCAGAGGATCGTGGGTACAAACCCCGGCTCGCACTTCTGATTATCGAAATTCATGTGCGGAATTACATTTGAAATTTACCACGAGCTTTACGGTGAAGGAAAACATCGTGAGGAAACCTGCACAAAACTGCGAAGCAATTCAATGGTTCGTGTGAAGTTCCCAACCCGCACTGGGCCCGCGTGGGAACTACGGCCCAAGCACTCTCATTCTGAGAGGAGGCCTGTGCCCTGCAGTGGGATGTATATAGGCTGGGTTGATGATGATGATGATAACATCACAAATAAAATCCTTCGTTGCTAATAAACTAAGTAAATCAAGCTATAAATTTGTTGTCGAAAACTTAACAATGAACGGCTAAAGTTAGCATAAACGAATCCCGTCCGTCTGTGTTCTTAGCAAATGGGACTAATCGCTTAATGCAGGTGAAGCCGTCGCTCAAGCTAAGTTTTCTCTGAAATATTGAGAAGTTTCAATTCGAGTGCATATCGGAAGTGGTACTATGTAAACTCGTTTTGTTTATTCTAGGTCGAAAATATCGAAAAAAAAATAAACTTTGTAAAACAAACAAGGTATTTTTTAGGATTTTGCAACTAATAAGGAGAAAAACTGAATGTTTATACAGTCACTTTGTCGTCCGCCTGCATGTCTGTGTGTTTTTATTAACTGACAAATAACAGATAACTAGCAAATATATTTTTCGAGAGCCAAAGACTTGCGTGAAAGAGATTTTCGAAATTATCGCGGGATTAGGAGAAAAAAACGGATTTACGTTTTTGTTTCAAAGTGGTTTGACCCGACACACACTGCCGTTTTTTTTAAGATAATCAATTTATTACTACAAATACAAACTTCAAACTACGTCGCTGCATACAATAGTTAATTTTTTACCTCATCCACCGACGGTCGACGTTGCGGGCTAAAATATAATACTCGTTATTAAAGTTCCCCAGAAAGGGGGAACTCATTCAAAAATTGTTTTGTATAATGAAGTCAGAAAGACTTGTTTAATTCATTGAATGTATGGTTGTACAGTCAAGGTAAAGTAAAAAAAGGTTAATGCATTTAGAGTAAGCTATCGTTACCTTGTTTTAACCTACAGGCAGCGCCATCTATCGGCAATGGTTACAACAAGGAAGGCTACGAAGTAACGATATTGCCAAGGCCCGCCGCGGGTACTATTTGACTCACATAGCATTAGGGTGGGATTTGCTATCTTTACTCGCTGTCTATACCAGGCGCCATATAAATCTGCCTAAAAGTTCATGTTTTGACGCATTTTTGAATACATTTTTTTATGCGACGTCTTTACGTTACTCCCTGATTGTGTTCGAATCGGTATAGCGCTTATTCATTTATTGGAATTATACCTTTATAGTTTTTGTGGTACTAGTCGTGGCAATGAACTTTTAGGCAAAGTTAGGCGGCGGCGGAAGGCGGAATGTTGCCAGTTTTTGTAACTTTTGCCTTTTTTTTGGGTGAACATTTATTCAATGAAAATAAAATCTGCGTCTTTAAATAAATGGTATTTAAAGGACCCGAGGACAGATCAGAGAGGTTTTTTTCGTCTTTTTTCCATCCATCCTATTTCGATCTGCTATCATTTTGACTTGACAAAATAAAAATCATAATCCTGTAACAAAAATACGAATTATTATACAAACGGGAAATAAATGCTACAAAATCGGTGTGGCCTGTAATTGGCCGTAATAAGAGCAAAAATTAAGACATATATCGTCCTCGTCCATCTGAAAAACAATAGTTCAGCGACTTTTAAAAATAATGGAGTCTTTGAATTTACCTTTTTATATACAAATTAAATACTGCTATCAATGTATGCCATCGTAGAACACAACTGACCTCGCCAGTCACGCTACAAACATCAAGCATTTTGCTTTACATTGCTTCTCCGAATAAACTTAAATGTGTAATAAAAATTAAAAAACTAATTATTTTTAACAGTGCATCTTAATGTTTACATTAAAGTATCGGTAATACTTTTTAGTCGCCGAACTAATGTTGTTCAGTTTGACGAGTATGATCTTTGTTTTAATTATTTGCTCGTATTACAGGCCACACCCGGTATACAGAATTATTTTGAAACGGAGATCGGGTTGAAAAAAAACAATAATCAGCTGCAATTGAATTCAACGGGCGAGGCCTTAAGCAATTAGCTCACTGTTTAATTATTTACAGTTAATTACATTACATAAATTACATAAAATCACGCTTTTTCCCAACGGGGTAGACAGGAACTACATCCTTCCACTTGCTACGATCCTGGCATACAACTCTCGCTTCCTCTACATTCATCAATCTTTTCATGCATGCACGTCGATTTAGAGTAAGTACTCCTAAACCGACCTTTCTTCAGAACATCTACACAACACTTGCACGTTACGAACGTCTACAGTTAATTATCTTATTAAAACCAATAACTACCGGATATTAAATGATATTGTAACGGATAACTCACGTCTTAAATCGAGTTTAGCTCGACATGTTTTGGGCTATTTCGTAGCCCTTCTTCAAAGGAGCACGCTACTCGGCGGCTGGCGCAACACGCGCACTAAGCGCCGATTTAAGACGTGAGTTAAGTACCTGTCCGATACAATCTATGTAATACCTTTAAACGAGCAATTCTTGTATATATCATATATGTCGGAGATCTCGGAAAGCTCCAACGATTTCGATGAGTTTTGATATGTGGGGGTTTTCGGGGATCACAAATCGATCTAGCTTGGTCTTATCTCTGGGAAAACGCTTATTATCGAGTTTTAGGCCGAGCAAACCTCGGTCGCCCAGGTACTATCATTTAATATGAGTGAGTCTCACGGTAGTTTTGCCTCGGAAACTGTCACTACGTCACTCTCTGACCTATAAACTATCTCTATGCCAAAAATGACGTCGATCCGTTATTCCGTTGCAGCGTGAAAGTAGGACAAACATACAAACACACTTTCACATTTATAATATATTAGTATGGATTCACGACTTTGGCAATGACAGCTTCATAAGTCAAATCGTAAAGCCTTTGCAATGAGGGCTATCGCGTATGAATTCGCCGCTAGAGGCGCTAGTGTAACGTGAGGTCTACGAAATGTCAAATCTCATAGTTTTTGGGTGAGCTACGCGGGTTTATTTATTTATAGTTAGAATAATTTTGTGAATATTTTACATTACCTGAAATTATGGATTAGGTACGGGGCAATGAATGTCTGTGTTTTGAGACAGTTTTGTCTTTCGGGAACTTTTGTCCTCTCTTTTTTTCCGAACAAAACGGGACTACGCAACACTGTGGTTGCTCAATATTTTTATGGTACGGTTTTAAGGTGTATTAAATATGATTTTAATCTAAACTTTGTTTTCACGCCCGTAATAACAGACTTTGAAAGCCACACTTAAAAACCTCACGCAACAGTGGCGCCATCTAGAAACACAAAAAACGATGGCCCTCATTAGTTGTAAGCTGATAGACAAAAACTTTAGTAGGGTGACAAAGAATTTCTGTTAAAAGTTATTTTCGAATTAAAAAAATATTAAAGAAAAAAAACAAATTACTAGCTGATCACCGATTAAAAATATATTTTTTAGGAAATTTCGTGTACGTGTAATACACATTTACACACCTGGTAGTTGAAAAATTGCTAGGTACTTATTTTTCACTAATCATTCGAGAACGTGAGACAGTAGTACCACATTTTATATTAAAATTTGTTCGATAAAATCACAATGGCTCGAGCATATTTAAGTTTGGTCTCATAGGGCTCCTGCTGAGTGCATTGCAATATATCGGAGAGCTTTCCCAACTTAGAAAATATGCATAGTTACTAACAAGACCATACATATTAATACATTAACATTTATTTTACTTATTAAAAACACACTTGCATGACAGTTTTACTCTAAGGTGCCGTGAGAGTTTTTTTTTTGTAGAGTTCTATGGGGGAGGCATTTGTTCAGCAGTGGACGTCTCTGATGATGATGATGATGATGATGATGATAATGATGATGATGATGCCTGTGCAAAACGAAGACAATAAGTATAGAGAGGATGAGAGAGAGAGAGAGAGAGAGAGAGAGAGAGAGAGGAAGAAATTGAATAATAGTATAGCAAAACAACAACTCATAACTTTCCTACACATCAACAACAAAAAAAATCTATAACAAAACTTATTATAACATGTATGTTATACATATCAATAGCGCAAAAACGGGAGTGTTATAAGTTTATAGCTCTTACAATTAAGTTAAAGATTACAGTTTTTAATTAACACTGTAAGTAGGTACCTATATTATGTAAATGTAGGTATACTTATCTAAATATTACATTCGTATTCATATTTCAGATACGTAAAACCTCTTTGTAATCTACTGACCAGGAAGGAACCCTAACCGCAACCGTTGCTAGGCAGTCGTGCGCGATCACCATTAGGAAACCTGCGTCGTGTATGACAATTCAATTTGAGCCCCAATAATATCGGATTACACAATAATGGACAAAGAAATAGTCGCTCGGCAACCTGCCTCAAGATTTGGTGTTCGCACTGGGGGACGGAGTTCTTTCAGATATTAGGAAAATACAGGTACTGATCTTTTTCAAAGTAAAGAACATATACCACATTTTTATGGGATTTGGACCAATTGCTGCTCAGACTAAGCATACAGCGCATTGTGCTCTTTGGGCTAACACTGTACTTTAAACTAAATCGCTTTAAGATCTATCCCAAGAGTAATAAAAATCAAAAACTTTTTTAAGTTAGTTAAGTTGATAGCGCCATCTAGTGAGTAAATATAGAAACTCCAACATCCTGCATCGTGTCATTGAAGTTTCTTAACTCGGACGCATATAGGTAAACAACTTTTAATGCTCAGAGGCATATCAATGGAATTCGTTTAATATTGCTATCCCGCGGGAACTATGTAATTTTCCGGGATAATACTATCCTACGTCCATCCTCGAGTCAAGACTCAAACTATCTGTATATCGAATTTCATCTAAATCAGTTCAGTGGTTTAGTCGTGCGAAGGCAACAGATAGATAAACATACTTTTAAACTTTCGCATTTATAATATCAGGGGGAACATGAGATTCAATTAAAACGATGTTTACTTACTTCTCGCTTGCCAGTTCTGACAACATGCTCATAGCTGCCACCGCTATGTGTACCGCTGTGTATTTATATGTGTATGGAATATGTGTAAATAAATTTCTCTCTCTCTCTCTCTCTCTCTCTCTCTCTCTCTCTCTCTCTCTCTATGTGGCGCTGTCATCGTGCACGGTCCGAATTGTAGCCTCTCCCGACAAATTGTTCATCCTCTAATTCGGACAATACGTAAGGGTCTCATCATAACAACTGCGGCGTATCAAAGCATAAACCGGGGGCAGTAAATTGCATCGGCACGGCACCGAACGAATAATAAAAAATATCCGGACGACTGTCCGGCACGCAATATAACCGTTTTTGGCTCTTGTTAAGGACGGTTTAGTTTTGATGTTGACGAAATATTGAAAGCGTACATCATCATCATCGTGAGCCGGAACACGTCCTCTGCTGAACAAAGTCCTCCCTCTTAGAACGCTCTCGCCAACAACTCGTCACTTGCATCCACCGGCTGCCCGCAATTCCACCACCTTGTGGGTGGCCTGCCAACGTTTCGCCTTCTGGGTCATGGTCGCCACTGGAGGACTATGGTCCCCCAACGGTTATCTGTTCTTCGAGCGATGTGTCCCGCCCACAGCCACTTCAACTTATACATCACGCTTATAGTTACAAGCGTGCTTATACACGGAAAAAAGGATGTCTTAGATTAAGACAATATACCCTTGGTCAAGACAATAATATTTCGTATATAGCCGGACGCCATATTGTATTGGATGAAGACAAAATTATTGTATTGGGTTAAAACTATTATCAATCTTAGCAATCACCATTACCAATTGGTATTATTACCAATCTTAATTTGATTGCTTAGTAACGACATCTCTTGTCCGGGTGAGCGGTTAGTTCCAATGGAGTGCCGAAAAAAGTTTCTCAATGAGGGCTACCGTACGGTATAGATGTCGCTAGCGTCACTGCTTAAGTGTAAGAAACAAACAAGCTGAGATATGAGGTGCATAGGGGAAATTCGTGTCTGTACCGTTGACCATCAGTGGCGTAGCGGTATAGCACGCGGTACGGAATACCGAGGACCCTGGGTTCGATTCCCAGTGCTGGTCTTATTTTTCTGGTTTTTCTGTGCATCTATATTTCATTTTGTATTTTCAATTTAAAACTATTATCTTACGTAAAGAAAATAATTACTTGGATTTAAACAATATTCCTGAGACTATAGACGTAAAAGGAATACTAACTATTGAAAAAAAAAAACATATACCTACCACACCTTGCAGTCGGGTAAATTCCAACCAAGTGTGAGTTGAACGCGCGTTTCGAGGGTTCCGTACAAACTTGCAGGTATGTCCACTATTTTCATATATACACACGCTCATATATTAAACTACAAACATCCGTAACGCGATCTAATACAGCCATTAAAGGCCCAGTAAAACCATTCCCAATTAAGCAGATTGAACGGAGTTAACGACGCGCATTAAACCACGTTTAAATAGTGAATCGGACAGTTAATGGCCCGGCTTTGAGGAGGTCGTTTGTTTTCGAGTGATGGTAACACTGGGCTTAAAGATTTCTGTGCGAGTTATACGGTAGTTTCGGAAGCTAGTTTTAATGGATGATAAAAGGAATTCGAGGTTATTAAAGGGATTCGTGGTTTCATTTAGATGGTTTATTATCTGGGATCCATTCATATCTTCTCATAAGGGGAATACTGAATGAACTAAAAACAATTACTTTGCTCACCCGCGACCTTACGCTACCTATTGCGTATGCAACAAACGCCGGGTGTGGCCTGTAACACGAGCAAATTATTAAAACAAAGCTCGTAACTTGTCAGACTGAACAACGCGAGTTTTAAAAAAAGCGAACCTTTTTTTTTTATTCGAAGCAGCAATGTAAAGCAAAAATTTTTGACATTTGTAGCGTGACAGGCAACGTCATCTGGATTCTAGGATGGTGTACAGTGTACACACTGATAACAGTATTTAATTTGTATGAAAAAGGGAAAATCTAAAGACTCCATTATTGACATGAAACTACCGTGAGACTCACTCATATTAATATAATGACCCGGATAACTCACGTCTTAAATCGAGTTTAGCTCGACATGTTTCGGGCTAATCCGTAGCCCTCGTCTTCGGAGCAACGCGACTCAGCGGCTGCTGTGGAGTGCGCGTGTTGCAGCAGCCGCTGAGTCGCGTTGCTCCAAAGACGAAGGGCTACGGATTAGCCCAAAACATGTCGAGCTAAACTCGATTTAAGACGTGAGTTATCCGGGTCATTATATTTAATATGACTCCATTATTTTTAAAAGTCGCTGAACTAATGTTGTTCAGTTTGACGAGTACGATCTATGTTTTAATTATTTGCTCGTATTACAGGCCACACCCGGTATGTGATCTGGCCCTATGCCACGAAGTGCAAAACTCCCGTCTGTCCCACTAGTCCCATTGAGTTCGTATGTTGCCGTGCCGCTGACGCTTCTGTTAATACGCGAGTGAAAGGGACGATGCGATACGATTTGCGAGTTTCGTAGTAGCCCCTCTGTTTATGCAGGTCCTCCACTTCTACACTGTAAGAGCACACACACACACACACACACACACACACACACACACACACACACACACACACACAAATCACGCAAACCCAACTATCACCACCACCACACTACGAGTACACTGACGCTTTGCAAAATGAACTTCTTTCATTCTTTTCACTCTTCTTTGAGTTTGTAAATTTTGCAAATGTTTGTTCCAATACAATACAATACAATGACTCTTTAGAATTGTATAGGTACACCGGAAATAGTAAGTAAGCAATACAGAAAACAGATACACAGAGTGAAAATTACAACACACAATTACACTTACGTTTATTTTTTATTTTTTTAATGCCACGTATACATGTTTTTTTTTTATTTTTCATTTATTTTTTATGTGGGCGCAGTGACTTGAAGTCAGTCTTGGCCCCAAACACCAGACTCTACGTTTTGCGATCATAGGCCAGTTTTTGCCGGCTATTGACCCCGAGATCCAAAAAAATTATCTCTGGACCTCGTCCTGAGTACCTGGGGCGACCAACCAGTCTACGTCGGTGTCGGGTGTTCCAACACGGTTTGCAAAAATCTACGGATAGCAAAACAAATCAATCATTATAACAGCTCCAAGGCAGAAAAGGAAGCTCATGAGATTTTCTAGAAAAATCTAGCTCACAAAACCACGACGTGTCTGTAATCAGAGCTTCGCACGTGCTGGTTCACGTGTCATAGAGAAAAACAGCTAACCCGTTTATTTATAACCAGTCGTTGCTGTTAAAAAAGACGCGGTAGTTGTGGTTTGGCCTATCAAACAGAGTGTCGAGGGTTCAGACTTTTGGGTTTTTGGGGCTTGTCTGAAGTCACACTCGAAATCGTATATTTTCGGTGAAAAAAGCTATCCACCTGCGAAGCATTTCAATGGCGGCGTTCTTAACGCATCCGTGATTCAACTTATGTTTTTATACGTTTTAGTTTTTAATGGGTCTCACTGAAAAACAGCGTTGCGACTTGCCGTAACATTATGCTGAGTGGGGCCCACTTTATACTATTCGATGTTATTTTTTTATTTTTTCCATCTACCTAATGTATTTTTGTGTGCATCGAATATGTGTAAATAAATGTTTCTCTCCTGCTCTCTCTCTCTGTTATGGGTGTCCATGTGCGGCGTTGTTGTTTTCCATCCGCCTGTTGCTTTTCCTCCTATTATATAAAAAAGTTACAAAAATGTGTAACAAGTACCAACTCCATGATTTACTTACCCTTGTGACCTAGATTAAAACATTATGCGAAGAATATTTTTGTCATTTTACTTTACGTGTAAAAATACATAACTATGGGCGTATAACGTTTATTTTGTCAAACCGATCCGCTGTTATATTCTGACACATCTTGTTCATGACAAATAGTGTCTCGTGCGAGTTCCTTTTGCTCTAGTGTTGCCAGAAAAGTGATTTATGCTGGTATCCCCGTCAGGTTCTTGCTAATACAAAATGCTTTGCTACGTGGCTGAAAATTTATTAAATTTAATGCCAGGTCTACATGTTTGGTAAGCGCTGGTAATCTATTGAGACCGTATTTGTCTAACGTGTTAACGTTCGTGACCGCATTCACTATCTCTTTCTACCCTCGTCTTATGCCGTGTGATAGAAAGAAAAGGTGAAAACCATTGTGATTCCATGTGTGTTAGACAATAAGGCCACAGGACGGAGTTATTATGCCAAAAATGAGACTGGTGTCATTATTAGCTGAAATACGTCTTTTGTTGAAGCCTCTCCCTTCAAGAAAAGACGTAGGCCTTAGAAGGCCACAATGAACGACAACTCGCCACTTGCAACACTTACCAATCCATCCAGAGAAACACCTGTCATCGAACATTGAAATTACCGTGAGACTCGCTCATATTAAATGATATTGTCCCTGATAACTCACGTCTTAAATCCATCCATCCAACCATCGTGCCATAGAGATTAGTCGTCATCCGAATTTTAACTGGGATAGTGGTTGGACGGTATCTCCGAGGTGGAAAACAGTGTTAAATATTCGTGCTGCGTCATCGGTTAGTGCGAACTTTTGCAGAGCGATATGTTGTTAGTGTTTGACAGTTATAAAGAAAAAGACGATGAAAACGCGGGTAGTAGTGCGCCGGTGTTAGTTTCGTCGGGTAGTCGCGCGAGCGAGCAGAGCATGTTGCAGCAGCCGCCGAGTCGCTTTGCTCCTAAGAAGAAGGGCTACGGATTAGCCCGTAACATGTCGAGCTAAACTCTATTTAAGACGTGAGTTATCAAAGACAATATCATTTAACACGCCTGCCATCGCTTCGACTTCGTTCGTGGTCACCGCTCGAGGACCTTTCTTCCCCAACAACAGTGAACTGAGCCGTCAGTCGAAGTTTACGGAAATCAAGATAAAATGATTAAAGCACAAAGAAAAACTAACGTGAAATGACCCTTTATTCTAGCTGGCAGTAACTGCACGCACTTTTCACAATTATAAAGCTCGTGTAATGACTCATCAAGAGCGTTTAATCGCTTCGGTCCCTCATTAGCGCTTGCTGCCGCTGTAAACTCGTAAGTTAATGCCTTGGTGACGTGCGTTTTATCTTGTGAAGATAGAGTAAAGTATAGATAAGACACTGGCATAAAAAACTCTGACTGATACAGGTAGATTCACAAAAGCTGGAATGAATGGATTGAATGCGTGAATGAAAGTGTATACTTTTTTATTTTTTATTCGACTGAATGGTAAACGAGCAAGTGGGTCTCCTGATGGTAAGAGATCACCACCGCCCATAAAAATCTGCAACACCAGGGGTATTGCAGATGCGTTGCCAACCTAGAGGCCTAAGATGGGATACCTCAAATGCCAGTAACTTCACCGGCTGTCTTACTCTCCACGCCGAAACACAACAGTGCAAGCACTGCTGCTTCACGGCAGGATTAGCGAGCAAGACACATAAACATGAAAATGTAATTTTTGTACAAAAATGTCTAAGTGACATTCATCATCATCATATCAGCCATAGGACCACTGTTGGACATAGGTCTCCCCCATAGACCTCCAGTTGCCTCGGTTGGCAGCGGCCTGCATCCACCGTGAACCCGCGGCTTTAACCAGGTCATCCGCCCATCTCGTTGGAGGACAGTGATATTAATTTCGTTCAATTCGTTCGTGCCAGGTCTTATGAGTAGTGCAAAAAAGTCAAAAACATATTTTTACTTTGTCTTAAACATGTTATATTAATTATTTTACATTTTTAGTTACCTAACTCGTATTGTGAATAAAAAAGACTCCTACTTTAAATGTTAATATAAAAAGCTCCACTCGTGACCACGACCACTGGTAATTATTACTCACTATATTGCGTCACTGCTTAAGTGGCTAAATAAGAAACAAACAAGCTGAGATATGAGGTGCATAGGGGAAATTCGTGTCGGTACCGTTGACCATCAGTGGTGTAGCGGTATAGCACGCGGTACGGATTACCGAGGACCTGGGTTCGATTCTCAGTGATGGTCTTATTTTCTGGTTTTCTATGCATCTATATTTCAGTTTGTATTTTCAATTTAGGTTTTACGGGATAACCGTAAAAGTAAAAATTTGGAATTGAAATAAAAAAATACAAAAAGATTCCAAAAAAAACAATCTTAGTTATTACTCGTTTTATGCGTGATAAGTCTAACACGCTGAAGGGCGAATATTCAGCGTTTTTGCAGCGTTTTTTTGTCATTGGTGTCTTCGCAGGTGCTATTAAAAGAGGTAATGCCCAGGGTTGTTTTTTTATGAAAATTGAAGACAATACCGATGCTGAATTTAGCGTGATTAAAATTCTTGTGAATTGCTAATGACGTTTGACCGCGCGGTCAAAACGCTCGAATATTTGCCCTGAAACACTCACCTCGTAAAATGTACATGCCGCTTTTGTTTAGTTTTTCGCATCTACTAATTTAAATAATCTACGTTCATCCCAATATTTTACCCCAAACGAGTGTACTTTGACGCCGTAAGATGATAGACAGGCTTCCATCTCTTGATTGCGCAGTTAGACAGTTATTGTTAATACGCAAGTTTGTGAGAGCTGTTTGTTTGTAATGATTACGCGGGACTTTAATGATTCGCAAGCAATGATTCCTAATGGTTTTAGTTAATGAAAGTCTGCCGTGGTTGTGTTTACATTATTTTCGTTATCCTACATACTTATATACATGATGCCTTATATAGGCATCGGAGTTTTCATCGTACGGTAAGACGTTAGCGAGCCATGGAGTCGACATTAGCAATGAAATCCAACTCCTTTCACACTCATACTCACTAATTTATTTAATTCTAAAATGCCTATATAGCGATCGTAATAAAAAATCGTGAGCAATATGTGATTCAAATTATAAATAAAATTATTATATTAATTATTATTTTTATTCTGTGATTGAATTTTGGGTGTCACGAACTATTTGACGCTGACTCGTATACTCAAATACAAAATTATAGGATCGTGATATACTCAGGAGTAAATATATTTTTTATAGTTTTTATTTGGCCACTGAGTGAGTGGCCAAATATAGCTCTGGATAGGGAGATGTGGAAGTCAAGAGGAGAGGCCGTTGCCCAGCAGTGGGACACAGTTATAGGCTAAATATAATAATAATAATAGTTTTCAAGCTCTTGTTCTGAAGGAGGCCTGTGCCAGCAGTACGTATATATATGATGATGATGATGATTAGTTTTTAATTGTGGCTTGACAAAAAATCCATACATTGATCGATGTTTGAATTTTGTACCCCGTTAAAGGTGTGACTAAATCTTGAATTAAAAATTCCAACTAAAAATCTTAACTTGGATACAAGTACTTACCTAATAGGGTCAACTGGATAAAAGTAAATATGCCGGACGGAACTGGATTTTAGGAATTACCCTGAGTTTATTTCTCCGATGTCAACAAAATTTGGGAAAAACAGGGTCTCCAGATGTGTCCCTAAAATATTGTGTGGATGTGTCCGCTTTGTTACGATTTTTTCTTAATAATTTCAGCGAACAACAGTTGTACCTATTAAATTCTTTCACCCCCACTTGCACTTCGACAATATCTCAAATCCGCCACGCCAACTCATTAGCACTTAACTTTACGCGCGCGTAAACGTTACGCGCTAATCCGGCTGCCGCGTAAAACTTACGCTGGGCGTAAAACGCGCGTAACCCTTATCTGCCGGCACGTGCTGATGTAACCATTACTCCTATAAGATGCGGGCTCGATAACGACTATACGATTATAGGTTGCTTAATGCGAACGCCAATGTTTTGAGTTTTGTTGCCGTGATGTTGAATTGCGTCGTGTTTATTTCTGATAAGAAGCTTTCATCATCATCATCATATCAGCTAAAGACGTCCGCTGTTGGCCATAGGCCTTCCCCAAAGAGCTCCAGTTGCTTCGGTTGGTAGCGGCTTGCATCCACTGTGAACCTACTTAACCAGGGGGCCTATTGCCTAACGTTTCTGAAGCTCGCGATCGCAATCAAATGACAGTTTTTGTATGGGAAATCTGTCATTTGATTGCGATCGCGAGCGGCAGAAACGTTAGGCAATACGGCCTCAGGTCGTCTTCACCTCGTTGGTGGACGTTCTACGCTGCGCTTGGCTGTACACCTAGGTGAAGATGATTTTTTCATCTTAACCCTAAAAAAATATTTTTTCGAAAAATGAAATTGTACTTGTCGGCGTGGAGCATCAGTTTGCTGATATTTCCAATACGACCACAATAAGAAAAAAATTGGCCTTTTTTAATACAATTGACACATAATTATTGCATTGATATCGGACCTACAGATATACTTAATTAAGCTTGTTTCAGTTAACAACAACAAAGAGAAGTGGGTGAAAATTTACAGAATATATAAAAACCTTAATTTTTGGGCGAGCGTCAAATATAAATTATAAAGCACCATTAGTAGCACAGCCAAATTCACAACAATTAAACTCATCAAAAAGCCTGGCAGTTGAAAAAAATGAATGCCATAATGGTGGTCAAAGGCGAATTCTCTTTGAATCGGTCACGCCTCGTCACCGTCATATTTCGATAACTTCCAGTCGTGTTAAGTCATAAATGAAATTTTAGTGCCATTCAAAATTTAACTTAAAGGCTGCAGATTGAGAGTTACATTTAAAGTTTACCGAATATTCAATGTCAGACTTTGTAGAATTAGAATGATTTGTCATGGAACCAATGAATTTTAATAATTTCTACCCTGGTGTGAAATGAGGATGCTTATAATTTGCAATCACTTTTGATGTTTTGAAATCACTGATTTTACAGTCGTTGAAGACGAAGACAATTTTTTTACCAGATGGGACTTTTTTATATTATTATCACTTTAAACAATTTATTACTTTTACATTGTTACTTTGTATTTTGTTACATAATACACTGGTAGCTATCGTTAAGCCACTGGAGATTAAAGTAATTGTTTGGTTTTTATTTCATAAATACTTTAAAATCTATATATCGTCGACGAAGTACCAGAGCCTTCTAACCGACAAATCTTTGACATGCAATTGAGTACCATACTACTTTCCCAAGAAAATCGTCATGAAGGTACACTGCTGATACTCAACCGATGGCCCCACGACCACTCTGTCAAGAGAGTGACTTAGAAGTCAGGAAGTATCTAAGCAATCATCTATATAAAGCCAAACCGTGACAACTTTGATCAAATTTAAACAAACTATACCCACATACCGTTCGCAAACATTTTCAAAAAAATATCAGGGGATAGAATTACATCAAAGCTTTTTTGTCCAATATGTTTAGGATTTCTTTCAATAGACTGTCCTCCGAAAATTAAATTGCGTTCCCCTAGGGAGGTTGTTTTAAAGGTCTTCACCATGTCCGGTTTTTTCTTTTAAAATATCACGTTTCGCTGGTATTTGTCTTGTTATGTTTTATTGCTTTACCCCTAATAGGGAAACCTTATGCCGAGGTTTGGGAAATCAAATTTAGTCGAAAATAATGACATATACCTGTGTACAATACAATACAATACAATGGCTCTTTATTGTACACCAGAAATAATAAGCGATAAAGAAAACAGGTACACAGAGAGAAAATTATAAGGTAAGCAATATGCGGCCTTATCGCTTAAGAGTGATCTCTTCCAGGCAACCTTTTTATAGAAAGAAGGAAGGACTAGTTTACAGCAGGTATGTAGGTTAGGTATAGAAACATGTGGTTCGATTTGAAAGGTTTTTATAATGTACGGTCAAGGACTTCATAGTGACATCGGATTAATTAACAAGGACAATCGTAATGACTTTTATTTTGAAAAGGTTCCGTGGTAGCTCATGAATTAAAGTCCTTGACTCCATCTGCGAAGAATTAATTTATCGTTATCCTGCGGAAATTACGCAATTTTCCGTGACCGAAAGTGTCCTACCTATAATATGTCCATTCCAGGCTATCGAATTATCTTTGTAGCAAATTTCATCTTCAGCTCATCGCTTTGAGCATGAAGAGGTAACAGAAAAGACAGGCAGACAGTGACTTTGGCTATTTACAAGCTTTTACTTATTTAACTTCATGTTCATGTATGTATGGCATTCCACCCTGGCTGGTACGCGATTCAGTACGTATGCCACTTTTGAACTACTTCCTGCAATCCGATTGAGCTGAAGTTTAGCCATCCGATTACGATACAATAATCTAGCAGTGAAGTTCTGGTGGTCACGCCAGGATCGTTTCTGCAGGATGGAACTTCTCTTCGAAACAGTTACGGCATCGACTCAAAATTTGTTTATAGCATACTCAGTAATTTTCACATTTATAGAAACCTATGAACGTAAAGTAGATTCAGGCTACGTAGATAGGTTATAATAAGCAAATGGATTACCATTAGATACATGAAAGCCAGTTAAGTATAAACATCACACCTAGAACCCTTCATTTCAGAACCAATTCACTAGAAGGAATGAACAATACTCGTATTTTGCAGCCGAACTCAAAATCCACAAACATTTTTCATTTCACAAAACCAACAGTCACTCTAATAACTAACTGCGTAGATTCTGTTTTGCAATAACTTTTACTTTCCAATGTAACTTTGTCTATCATACTGTAACCACTTTCATTTTGAAATCGACGTGTTTCTATGCGAATCTTGTGTGTAATGAAATAGAATTCATTTTGAGTTAACTTTATGTTACAGCAATGAATACGAAACGTGGTTTTGTGACAATTAACCCAACAAATTTGAGTTCCATCTGCAAATGGATTGCCTTGAATACCTATTTGGATTTAATGCATTGGATTTGTTCTTGTATGTTGTCACTTCCGAACAATACACGTTTGTTCGAGATTCACTATACGTATATTACACTATGTACAGTCAAGGGCATAACATACTATTACCAAAGCCAAAGTCAAAGTCAAAATATCTTTATTCAATTTACGCTATAACAAGCACTTATAAATGTCAAAAAAAAATCTACCAACGGTTTGGAAAAACCTCTGTTGAGAAGAATCCGGCAAGAAACTCAACGAGGTATATTTTTTTAAACAGGTTTACAATATTATTAAATGATATCTGTACCAACATCACAAGTATTTAACACAACTTTATTTTTAACACAGTATGTTCACTATTTGAAGGAATCGCTAATGCGGATCGGAATTATTTCCAAATATCCCTATAATACGCCTTAGATATTAATGTCTTGTGCGTTCAAGACCTCGAAAATATTTATACCTAAAAGCACCTTTATACGATTAGACTAGTTTGCTAATGTCGTTTGGAACTCACAACAGAAGATTGATTTTCTTTTTCTTTCTCATTTGAATCTTTAGGAAAACGATACTGACAAGTCCCGAGAGACATTAACATTCTAGTTTTACTGTACCTCAATATGAGTCTCGCTTATCCGCGTTAGGTTTCCTTACCTCAAAAGAAAAAAAAACAGCCAAGAGCGTGTCGGACACGCCCAAAATAGGGTTCCGTAGCCATTACGAAAAAAATAAGTTATATTTTTCCAAGGATTTCGTATTTTATACGGAATCTTCCAAGTTTAGGTATATTTTATACCTTAGGTTGCTATTTACTCTAAAACTACTAATAATTCTCAAGCAAACTTAGCCGTTATAGTTTTCCTTGAAAGTTTGATAAACTTACTACCATTCTGAATTTTCTCAATTTTTTCCACCCTTTGTTTAGACTAGATTACGCTCGATTTTAATGAAAATTTTCACTTTAAAGTTGAATATTTTGCAAACAAATCACGGAATCAATTTTTTTTTCTAGCAACCCCCTAATGATTTTGAAAGACCTATCCAACGATACCCCACACTACAAGGTTGGATGAGAAAAAAAAAACTTCCCCACTTTACGTCTATGGAAGGTATACAAAAAAATTTTTTTTTGAAATTTTTATTGTACCATTTTGTCGGCAAAGTTTACATATATATTCGTGCAAAATTACAGCTTTCTAGCATTGATAGTCCCTGAGCAAAGCCGCTGAAGGACGGACAGACGGACATGGCGAAACTATAAGGGTTCCGTTTTTGCCATTTTGGCTCCGGAACTCTAAAAACCGGAATCCTCATAAGATGACTAGCTTGTCTACCTATCTGTCCGTCTATCACAGTCAATTTGCTCTAAAACTATACTGAACCGAATAATAATTAAGGTTAATTATCGCCTGTATAGGTAGGTACTTGATCTATTGAATAATGTTTTTCCATCGTATTTTGTCAGATAAGTTCGCATTTATCTTACTTTCTCAATTAGGTTTAGTAAACTTCAGTAAGCTAGTTGAGAGAGCAAGATAAATACGAACTCTTCTGACAAAATACGATGGAAAAACTTTATTCACTAAGTACATCTCCTAGTTAAATACTCAAAGTTTGCATGTCTTCTAACAATAATGTCTATCAACTTGAAAGTTCGTCTGTAGCGACATATTTATTATCGAAAATACAAACTGAAATATAGATGCATAGAAAAACCAGAAAAATAAGACCAGCGCTGGGAATCGAACCCAGGTCCTCGGCATTCCGTGCCACGTGCTATACCACTACACCACCACTACTTACGCTGACGCTGGTTTTATTTTTCTGGTTTTTCTATGCATCTATATTTCAGTTTGTATTTTCGATATGGGTTTTACGGGATGACCGTAAAAGTAACAAAAAAATTGTAATTGAAATAAAAAATACAAAATCATTCCAAAAAAACCAATCTTAACATAATTTTTTAATTGATATAGAAACTTATTTGAAAATTGATAGAACAATTCCATTTATTTAGCTGAACGTGCCCGTTTCATGCACTTAAAACCCTGAACGTATAACAAACTAAAAATGAAACAAACAGCAATTAAAATAAGAAAACAAAATAAAACTCATCTCCGCTTATTACAGGGGGACTACTACCAAGTTCAAAATAAGCAATTCGTATTCCGTTCCTCTCTTGCTCCTATTAAATACTGTTAGCGTGAGCAGGACGGCGCAAGAAGTTTGTAATTCTAACTTCGGTGTACAGTGCAATTGCCAAACAAAATAAAGACACAGTTCCAGCAAAAAGTTCTTATATCGCCGCTATGAAAAGAAAGTGGCGCGATAAGAAAACTATAACACGGATATAATGAAGCTAAAGCGAGTCAGTCCGGATATTACTGAAATAAGGAGTTTCCTTGATATTACAGTTTCAGATAAAAGGTTTGGCTTTTGCACTGTCTTTGTCTTTTCAAGTAGCTACAGACTAAGGTGGTTGATAGGGACAGTTTGCGAAATATTATGTTTTTATTGCAGCTGTACTATCCTAGTGATTTGAGCTGTGGGCTTGCATTTTGGAATTTATTTGAAACTAACCCTGAGCTTTAAGGTAAAGAAATACACTGTGAAGAAACATGTGATGAAATTCGATCGTGTGTGTAAAGTTCTTTATCCACACTAGGTAAGCCCTCTCATTATGCGAAGAGTCCTGTGTCCAGCAGTGAGACCTATATAGGCCGACTGTTATGATGTTGAACTTTTAATTTTAAGTTTCGTTAGTATCAATCAACTAGGAAAAAATAGAAAAAAAATACAGTGGCTACTACCTACACCGGGACCTCAAATTTCGTATAATTAGGTTCTTTAATGACTTGGTTTTCTAATCGTCATAATATGATTAGGAACCATTACAAATAAGGCAATTAAGCTATAAACAACATCATGATTTCCTGATATTTATAATTCCTTAATTACTGTATAGGGAAACAAGCATCTTGCTAAAATGGATACAGTAATTATGCTAAGTGCGAGGCAACAAAAAGCTATGATTAATAGCTTGAGAAGCTATCAGTCTAGACTAGACTACGTCTATTGTGGTGGCTGAATGCATTCTGTTAATAGTCGATGGTGATACGGCAATTTGGAGGTTGTTAATCCCTGTCAAATGGCTGCAGTCCAGTCTGCTGCAAATATTTATTAGGACATAACAAAGTTAAAGCGGTAGTTTAAAAACGCGACCGGGAATGGGACAAGCTTTCATTTGATTCCCATATTGTTACAAAATAAAAAAATCACCTCCTTCTCCATATTTTTTAGGCGGCTAACATGGTCAGAAATATTTAAGACAAAACAAATTTTGAGGTCCAAAACAAAATCATGTCGCGAAACTACAAAACAAAACAAATAAATTACTTAGTATTACGAGTGTAAATAAGTTTGTAAATGGCTAAAAATAAAAAATAGAATGATAATTATGCATTACGCTATCAACCCTGTGGTTCTGCCATTTAGAAAAAAATACTAAACTAGAGATCCCTTGAAGGGATAAGTTTGTCGGTACATTTATCTCAACTTTTGTTAATTGTGTACATATGCATATAAGAACATCTGTTACTATACTATGGTTGCAATAAATGAATTAGGAAACAATTACGTTTTAACAAACATACAAGAGAAACATGCAGTTGAATTGAGAACCACCTCCTCTTTAGATTTCGGTTAAAAACTTACAATTTTCTTCAGTCAGACCGATAAGAAAATATTGAGAATATTCTCATACCAGTTTGAAGTGTATGCTAAACAAATATACCAATAAGAACTCCAGACTCCAACATTAGCAAATTAAATTGTAAATAACCTTGCGATATGCTTGCTAATGAAATTTAAAATCAAGGCGATACAGAACAATCGTATACAAACTATTCTACCAGAGAGGAAGAGAGAAAAAACTGTACTGAATACAGATGAATCGATGAGCTACATAGTGTTACCAAGGAAAGGGAGCTGCTGTACGAGTTAGTAGAGTTTTTATTTTAGCTTTTATTTTTGTACTTTATCAATTTTTCGCATTCACTATCGTTCCACTCTGTTGCCTCAGAGCAGATCGCCGGCAAAGACTGAAAGCCCGCTGGATGCTCCTAAGCGTGTAGAAAAAAGAGCAAAAAGTGGACTATTAAGCAAGTACTTGTGTTTTTGACGAAGAGCAAGCAATGGAACGAAAATATCAAGATAAGTAGGTACACTTACCTTACAGTGCAACTGAGGAATCAACTGCCTTCAGCCAGTATTTAAAAACAGTTATGACATCGGGGCTTTCGAGAAAACGGTTTATATATTTTTTTAAAGCCAGGAACAGACCCGTGACTGCTTGATTTGTTGATATTAATTGGCATCAGTGATCGTTTGCCATAAGATGTCTCGCGTCCGTTTGTCTTCCTCTCATAATCAAAAAAGACTAGCGAGTTTGCTCGTGGAACTTTCCAGCATTGTGTGACCAAAGTCGATTGCCAAAAGCAAACAGAGGACTGACTCAATCGTCGAGTCGTTTACATGCTGTTTGCAGAACACAAGCAAAAGCACAGGATTCAATTGCCGGGGCAATGGGCATCGTCCTTTTTCTAGAACTTGTCTTTGTTGGGAGTGAATTGAATTGTTAGCTTTGTTTTACTTTTTTGAGGTGTTTATAAGCTTCAGTTGTTTTGTTTTTTGACTTAATTTCATAGGATTGGATGCAACTTTTATACTTCCGTGCTTCAAAAGGGAAAAACGGTAGTTACGTGGGATCACTTTGCTGTCTGTCTGTCCGTCTGTCAATAACTTTTATAACCCAGGACGCAAAAAGATGGGTTCTATAAGTTTGACTTTAATGTCTGTCTGTCTGTTTGTGGGATCGTAGGTTTCAAAAGGATGGATCGCTTTTACATTCATTATACATTCATTTCACGCAGAAGCGAATTTTCTTTCTCTTTCAAATTTCGATTCTCAGCCGTTTTTAAGATTTGAAATGACAATGGGAAGACCATTATGGACAACAGGCCCCTGTTTCTCAAAGCTTACAAGTCTAATAATATTAGTGTTTTGTCTCGTAATTTGAAGGAGAAAATGAGACAAAACACTAATATTATTGGACTAATATGTTTTGAGAAATTGGGTCTTGTTGAACTTTGAAATGACAAGGGGCAGACCATTATGGAGAACAGATGGCCGTTGGGGTCAAATAGTTCTCGAATGGAGACCGCGGATCCGCAAGCACAGCGTATGGTAACTAGATGGTTAAAGTTTCGGGTTCACGGCGGATGCAAGCCGCTTCCAACCGAAGCAACTGGAGGTCTATGGGGGAGGCCTATGTCCAACAATGGACGTCCCACATCTGATATGATGATGATATTGATGATGCCCAGTTGAACATATATTTATGATCAGTGTGTTTTGTTGCCATGACATTTTTCCCTTTGATTTTTATTCTGTGGTGGATATGTAAAAAAGCCGTGGTGGCCTAGTGGTTTGACCTATCGCCTCTCAAGAAGTTCATGGGTTCAAATCCCAGCTCGCACCTCTGAGTTTTTCGAAATCCATGTGCGAAATTACATTTGAAATTTATCAGGAGTTCTACGCTGAAGGAAAACATCGTGAGGAAATCTTCACACACCTGTGAAGTAATTCAATGGTACCTATGTGTGAAGATCCCAATCCGCACTAGGCCCGCGTGGGAACTACGGCCCAAGGCTACGTGCCCAGCAGTGGGACGTAAATAGACTGGGATGCAAAATGCAAATACTGTTATGTAGATATATGCAGTATAATATGACACCGATGCTATGTTGTCTACATTATGTAAATCCAGTAATGAGGTCACTAATAGATTCCGATTCAGTGATTTGCACCATTAGTGCTCAATTAGCAATAATATCGTATTCATATCTGTAATTATGTATCGGCAGCTCGTCAAGTGTGGTTTACAATAAGGTATCGATGTCTTCGACTGTACCTATATGTTTGCAAGATGAGATGGGAAGGTCAATGACGCCTGTGATGACGATAGTATGTGATTTTAATCAATTTCCCTGAAATACTAAGGATGTTACAGTATAACCCGTGGTCATCCATTCCCTATCCAGCACTTTGACATGCCAACCACATTGATATGCCAGCCTGTTCAGTTGTTTTCAAACCATCCAGTTTTTTTAATTTATTTATTTCTTGGTTTGTTATAGTTATTTTTTTCTCTTAATTTTATTTGCGTATGTATAGATAAGTGGTTTATTTATTATATTTGTGTATCGTTCCGTGAGTCACAGATGGTTCTGGCAGAAAATCAGCGCTGCAGGCGTCTAACGCTTCAGCATAATGCTGAGTCAGCGGCCGTTTCACTTTCGCGGGACACACAAAATTGTGTATATGTATTTACTATTTATATGTGCTTTTCTGTAATTTTTTTATTTTTTTTTATTTGTGTAAATTTTGCTGTATATGTGTGGTGTTGTGTTAGTGAATAAATGTCTTCTTTCTTTCTTTCTTTCTGGTGCCGAGTGTGTTTGACCTATGGCCTCTCAAGCAGAGGATCGAGGGTTCAAACCCGTTCGCCTCTCTGGCTTGAGCTGGTTTACACGGTACA
>NC_133491.1:12876293-12876835 GCF_025370935.1 Choristoneura fumiferana
TCGTCACCCTCGAGACGGCGCTTCATTAGCATAAGTGGAAAACTCATCGCTTGTCTTTTCCTTATCCCTTTTTGTTGGTGGCGAAATGAAGGCGTTAAAACTGTTAAGGAAAAATTTCGCAGAATGCTTAATAAATGTATGTATGTAAACTCTTTATTGTACAAAGTAACAAACACAATTGACAGACATTGAGATATATGTACAAAGATGTCTACCAGTCAACCTTTGAGTGGATGAGAGGAGCATTCAGTTAGCGACAGACAAAAAGTGAGTTTATAAGTTAAAATAGCTAGTGGAAGCTACAATACAATGCTTTAAATTATAATTCGTCAATTCATTCTTCAGATACATACTAAGGTAGTGCTTAAGCCTACACGAGGAATTCGCACGTAAGAGATCGATTTTTTAAATCGATATCCGGTTTTTTTTTTTCACTCGCCTTGCCGCTGTTCGGTGTCAGTCGCCTCATTCCTTACTTACGCGAGGCAGCGTTCGCACGTGCCTAAGTAAATACAAGTGAAAAATTAATTCGTGCATCATCG
>NC_133491.1:12877821-12905156 GCF_025370935.1 Choristoneura fumiferana
TATATGTCATTTTGTACGTATTTCCCTTACATGTATGCCTATTTTGTTTTGTCCACTCTGTAGCCTAAAAGGCAACACCAAGGGTATACCGGGTGTAGCCTGTAACACAAGCAAATAATTAAAACATAGATCGTACTTGTCAAACTGAACAATATAGTTCAACGACTTTTAAAAATAATGGAGTTATTATATACTGTTATCAATTGTACGAAATCCTAGAACCCAACTGACGTCGCCTGTCACGCTACAAACATCAAACATTTTGCTTTACACTATAATATAGGTACAGCACCAGCACCAATATCTGACACAACAAGCGTGCATAAATATCTGATACGACTCTATTACTAGGGCCGGAAGGACGTGTCAGATATTTTTGCACGCTCCGCTGTGGCAGATATTAATGCTGGTGACTGTACTTATAGGCCACAACCGGTATAGTATTACAAAATGGTGGCCGCGAAATGTGGAGGGGATTTAATGTTTTTATAAATTGTCACAATGTGAGTAGGTATCAAACGAAAGGTACCTAATAAATAATTAGCCCATTTTAAGTTTCATTTAAGCTTTTAAGCTATTATTTCCAAAGAAACATGAAACAAAATGTGAAGTAAAAAAACAAAATGAATCTTGACTGCCTTATAACACTTTACCTAGTCTAGAACTTTGGTTAAGTAACCTAAACTTTAACAGCATTAGAAAGTTACATCCACTATAGTGATATAAGTACATGGAACTGAAACTGTGTACGCAAAAATGAGAAATACCGAACCCCTTGTTAGACTTTCTCTAGTATTTATCGGATGACACTATTAACCGGCATGGATAATACCGACATAGAAATACCGACCCAATATTTTGTGTACACGCCCATACATACTGTACCACTACCATGAGTTTACAGTGACCGTACGCGACGGCGTAAATTATTTGTAGGGGCGCTGTACAATTCTCCATACAAATAATTTACGCCGTCGCTATCGAGTACGGTCACTATAAACTCATGGTAGTGGTACTGGTGTCAAACTGACAAGAGTTTCGATGGGCGCCTACACGAAATATCAGGCCGGTATTTCTATGTCGGTATTGTACGGCCGGGAAATAGTGTCACCCGTACTTATCTACTCTAAGAAACGAAGGTAAATAACTTTACTTGATCCACGGATTTTCCATTGTTCTCTGCAGAACTCGTAACCACTTGACTGTCCGACGATACCATGGTATCCAAAACCAAAATGCTTCAAGCCGTCCGTGGATACTTTAGTGTCGTAAACTTTTTAACCTTGATTTTGTGAATAAATCATAAATTACATGCTATTGTTTTATAAATAGTACTTATTTGAATGAGTTAACATTAATTTACGTCTCAGTTCTTCTTTATTCAAAACCTTGTAGTTAAAAAGTTGTGGGCAAACCGCGTTTCGTCCGTCGATAAAAAACCCGGACGGTTTGAGGCATTATTGAACTAGAGCGATCCCCAAAAACATCACCTCCACTATCACTCGCCTCCGTCTGGGGCATGTATGCACTCCAGTCTTCCTCGCCAAAATACGGGTCCGAGACAATTCTTTATATGAATGTGGCATGGACGAGGGCACCCTCGAACACATGTTCTTTCACTGCACCAAAATCGTTACTCCCCTATATGACCTCCTCCCTCCTGAAATCCCTCGCCCTGTCAATTTAAACTTCCTTCTTGCAATAGCACACACCCCCCTTATAACTGTACTATGTAAATTTATTAAAACTAACAAATTATTTTTGTAGGTAGTTTAACAAATTTCATGTTTGTGTTGTCTTATTTTAGGTTCTCATCCGATTACCGCACACTGAATCTACCGAACAACGACTAAACTGATAGTGTCTTTTCCAACCTCGACATTGGCGGAATCATCGATAGTATCGATGGAGCTATATTTTCAAGAATTGAATTGAATTGGCATTATTGGTCGCGCCGGACTGTCAAGTGGGTAAGTACCTTATATAAAAATGTTATCAATTGGCAATTTAACTCTAATAATAGCTTCTATATTATTTTCCTTGTATATTTGTCTTACTTGTTGCTGTAGGAAATTATTTGTATTATTAGTGTTATAAGTTCGTCTGTGAGGTTGTATAACAATGCGCTCTTTGATTTTTATTTTACTTGTCGCTCCTATTTTGGGATCACAGTACATTATACGTAAGTACCTAATTGCGTGCTCTATAATATTATCATAAGTATACTCCGTATCCAAAATTAAATAATTGTGCTCTCTTGTCACATAAATATCGGATAAGTACTTAAAGCCTACAATTTACCTACCTTATATTACAAGAAATTTTGTGCGCCTTTTGTTTCTGCTATGTATACAAATTGTTATGTTGTTATTACGTACAACTCTAGCAAAACCTTAAACACTAAGGATGTTACATATTATATTATAGGTGCAGGAAACAGTAGACCCAAATTAAAACGAGAACGTACTGAAAGTCCTATCAGTACTTCGGATTCAATTAAGATAGAAAACGTAGAGAATGCTACAAAGTATGCTCCGCAGTTCAAATTTCCAGAGAAATTGTACAATTTGGAGATGAAAACCGCCGGAAGCAGTATAAGATTGAAATGTGCTGCTAAAGGTAAATAAACAGTTCTTTCAGTTCTATCGTGTTCGTGTACCGTGACTGACTGATAGTCAGGTAATGAACCACTTAGACATGCAACTTGGCAGACATTATTATGATTTTAGTATTCAAAAATTAAATTATATTGACCCGGATAACTCACGTCTTAAAGACCCGAGAGACCCGAGTAGAGCTCTCCGGGTCAATATAATTTAATATGAGTGATGTCTATTCAATTATATTTCCTTACACGGGGAGAATCCGTGAACATAGCTAGTAATTTATTGAGTGCCTCTATTTATTATTTAGTAATAGTAAATTTAATTCAAGTGTTTATAAGTTGACGACCGGATGCCCAAGTGGTTAGAGAACCTGACTACGTAGCTTGAGGTCCCGGGTTCGATCCCCGGCCGGGGAAGATTTTTGTATGAATAATACGAATGTTTGTTATCAGGTCTTGGATGTTTAATATGAAATTGAGTATGAATTTATCTATAAGTCATAATAGCAACACGGTCATAATAGCACCGCGACAGTATTATATGGTGATATGAGTAACAGGCGTGACATAGTCACGTTGAAATAACAGTGTGACAAAAAAACGTTCATTACAGGACCGTGACGTATCACAAATATCATACAGTACAGTGACACGAGTAACAGGTGTGACATAGTCACGTTGAAATAACAATGTGACAAAAAAACGTTCATTACAGGACCGTGACGTATCAAAAATATCATACAGTACAGTGACACGAGTAACAGGTGTGACATAGTCACGTTGAAATAACAGTGTGACAAAAATACGTTCATTACAGGACCGTGACGTATCACAAATATCATACAGTGACACGAGTAACAGGCGTGACATAGTCACGTTGAAATAACAGTGTGACAAAAAAACGTTCATTACAGGACCGTGACGTATCACAAATATCATGCAGTGACACAAGTAACAGGCGTGACATAGTCACGTTGAAATAACATTGTGACAAAAAAACGTTCATTACAGGACCGTGACGTATCACAAATATCATACAGTACAGTGACACGAGTAACAGGTGTGACATAGTCACGTTGAAATAACAGTGTGACAAAAAAACGTTCATTACAGGACCGTGATGTATCACAAATATCATACAGTGACACGAGAAACAGGCGTGACATAGTCACGTTGAAATAACAGTGTGACAAAAAACGTTCATTACAGGACCGTGATGTGTTACAACAAATATCATGCAGTGTCACGAGTAACAGGCGTGACATAGTCACGTTGAAATAACAGTGTGACAAAAAACGTTCATTACAGGACCGTGACGTGTCACAAATATCATGCAGTGACACGAGTAACAGGCGTGACAAAGTCACGATGACTTTTCACTGTGACTTTTTTGGAACGGGATCGTCAGTCACTGGTATCAAAATTAAACGCTTTTCTAGCTTGAGGTCCTGAGGGGTTCGATTCCTGGTCGGGGCGGATATTTTTATGAATAATATACAAATGGTTGTTATCGGGTCTTGGACGTTTAATATGACTGTATTTATCTTTAGAAGTATGTTTATCCGTTGCCTAGTATCCATAGTACAATCTTTGCTTAATTTGGAACTAGGTCAATTGGTGTCAAGTATCCCATGACATTTATTTATTTATTATTTATCAAGGACTCAATATGTTTATTAGTAGCTTAGGTCTAAACGTTAGTGAAGAAATTCTTGATGTTAAATAAATCCACTGATTAGGAGCACGTAATCTCTGACGGAAATGCAAGTAAGAGGACTCAATTATGTCCTATATTTTTCCTCAAAATCTTGTTGGCACTCCTCTTGCCTTGTAGGTATAAACATGTATAAATAAATAAATAACCTAAAATTGACTTTTCAGGAAATCCATTACCGAACATAACATGGTATAAAAATAAAGAACATGAAATTTTAAGACCATATCTCAAACCTACATATGGGAAATGGTTCGTGGAATTAGAGGAATTAAGCATGACAGATAATGGGAATTACACCTGTAAAGTGTGCAATGAATTAGGTTGTATCCAACATACAACAAATTTGCACGTACAAGGTAATTGTTCATTCCTATTCCTACTATGCTTACTCGTACGTTGCATTTCACTAATAGCTTAATTCTTCAGTTTCAGTCGGCGTTAGTTAGGGCCTTCATGTAGGGTGCAGGAGATTTCCATAAAGGCTCAATTTCATGTGTCGATAGGGCCCTAATGCGTGGTATAGAAGAATTCCATAACGCATGCCATAGGGCCCGCAGCCGGGTTTCACTAATCAATCGCATGCTATATGTCGTATCAACTTATGAGTTTCACTAATCGTTATACCGCGTGCGGAAAGGTACTGCGCGCTGTATATCGATCAGTTATCGACCAATGAAACTGAGCCTTAACGTGTGCCATTACTTTGACAGGCTCATTTTAATTGGTAGAAGTTGTCGGGATACCGACCTATAAAAATCATTTAACAACAAATCGGTCAATAAACAGCATGGGTATTCTCCGCACGCTGCCGCTATACTGCTGTTGTACGCTACTGTATACATAGGAACCGTTTTCAAATCCTGGCCGACTCTATCTGGTTACTATTTTGATACAGATTTAATAATATGAATAATAATTTTTTATTCATTTGAAGTACATTATAAACATTTTACAGTATAATGTGGAGGCCTCCTAGTAGGAGTTTATACACCTGTGTCAGTTCGTTTACGCTTAATGATAAAAATAATAATTTACTTATTTAATACAAAAGATTTGAATTGACATGTATTTTTACTGTCACTTGTATTTTATTAATTGCTTGCGACGGCATGCGTAAACAAAAATCTCGAGCGTTTTCCGTTGACCTAAGAAAACTGTTCCCGCATGCGGGTCTACCATGCTACAAACAAAAATTTCCCGCATCCCGCATAATGAATGATCCTAACGGCTAATGAAAAATGAGCCTTTTTGATTTTCACTACTCATTACACCACCTAAGTGGAGTCACCGTACTGAGCCTTTTGAATAAAAGAAGTTTCAATTGAATCCAGGAAAGGAACTAGCTCAGCTGCTTGAATCTGTTTTATTGATTACAGAGCGATACCCATCAAGGTCATACATAAGAGATGGCTATCCGGGAAATAAAACAGTTTTCGAGAATGACACGGTGGAGTTCCAATGCCCAGCAGTTAGCGACTTAGAACCGTATGTTGCTTGGACATGGTCTTTGTCAAATGATACTGAAAAGCAAATGGTGGTAATTGTCATTTTTAAACAACCTGTTGACGCCATTTATTCTTAGTACACTCTAGGGGTGCCCCTCATTTCACATAATATTTAACTGGCATAATAATAGAAAATCATAACAATACTATTGAACATAACAAAACTACCTTTGATTGAAATATATTTGTATAATTTTATTAAGTTAGTAAATTAGATGGTTTAGAGCAAAACCGACACTGTTAGGTTAGGTTGTTTATTTTTTTCTTTTTAACAGCCTGACAATAGCTATTTTCACATAGTCGTTCTCTTTTTCAGATCTAATTAGTACTTTCTAATCTAATTATACTTTTAAATACTTATGCAAAGTATCGTTATGCTTTTTAGATTATGCCAACTCATCGAAATACCTATGTACATTATGCTAATTAACATTATGTGTATTCAGTTATGCGAATTAATATTATACGAATTGATAACTTTGATAAATAACGTTATGCCTATTTAAATAAGGAATATTACTTTATGCGAATTAATATAGACTCACACTCAAGCCACCACACTTGCATCACACTCACCCAATAAAGAAACAAGAGAAGTAGGTAACATGCAATCGGAAAACTAAACGCGTTATTTTTTATAGCAAAGCGATAATAAAAATGATAAACCCGATGACTTAACCTTGTACAATGTAACATCAGCTAATCAAGGATGGTACGAGTGCATAGCCTTGAATACTTTGGGAAACGATACAGCACGCGGATACCTTACAGTAAAAAAAGAAGGTGGTAATGCATTACTTTATTTTTTTTCTGACATAATCTACCCCCATAATAAAGCCGACTAATCTGTAATGTTTTCATTTCAGTAGAAGATGTCCCAATAATTGAAAATGAAAATTCGGCTTTTGCAATGTCTTACACTACGATCACGGTTATATGTACTTGTATTTTTGCAATTTTATTATCAGCCATAGTTGTTGTTATTAATACATTGAACAAGTTAAAACGAGAAAAGATTAAGAAGAAACAGGCCATAGATGCCACGGTAGCATTGATGGCAGAGCAGTGGGCGAAAGTAGTCAAGATTGAAAATAATTCTCAGGATGATAATTCGGTATGGTATGAATGTGATAATAATTATAACATATGATGTCAAAAGAGTCTTAAGCGGGTTGTTTGTTTGCAGATTCTGCCAACTGTAAGCATCGAGAAAGTACGATACACTGAATTGAAAAATGAAGTAAATGCATCAAGTTTGCCTTCCGAATATATATTGCCAGTTGATACAAAGTGGGAGGTGCCAAGAGAAAATCTTATAATGGGTTCCGTTCTTGGTAAGGGTGAATTTGGAAAAGTTGTTAAAGCTGAATATTCTGGGACAGCTTACTCAAGAATCCCGAGTACCGTAGCCGTCAAAATGTTGAAAGGTAAGTCCATAATTATCTTTTTTTTTTGGCTTATAGTAAGAATACTTTTACTTTCCAACCGGTTGTGGCGCTATTGCCTAAAGCTCGGGCGCACGGGATCGCATTCATATTTCTATCATCGTCCTACACCGTGTGACAGAAATGGTCAAAAATGGTCGTGTTGGGTAAAAACGATTGTGTCCAAATGAGTTAGACAATATGGCCTCTGGAATCGTATCTGACGTCCACTACTGAATCGGCATCCTTACCAAGTCATTTTTCTATCCAGTAGAGCATTTATTTATGCTACATCTTCATTAGTCAGTCTTCGATTAGTCAAGAACCTTTACCCTTTATCGGCCATCGGTTCTACGAGCTATAAATCCAACTTGTTGACAATTCAACCGTTAACGATTTAAGAACAATCACAATTGTTAGTAAGTAGTTCTGCCTCAAATTTTCTTTCTCCTGATTCTGTTTCAAAGGTAACTACCTACTTACTAGGCTACTTACTTACTTAGCTTATTAACCACTTTTCTTTTGTAACTGACACGCATTGCAAAAGTAATCTGTCGTAGGAGCGGCCAAGGTAATCAAAGTATGAAATCTGTACCTGGGCATAGCCAGTTCTGCATCATAACTAGGATCTTTGTAATACTAATCCGCTTTAAGACATAATGATACAACGAATGCTGATTTGATTATTTGTGGAATAAAGAGTTTTTAAGAAGGTGGCACGTTGGGTGACACTTATCTATTCAAAACGGTTATTGAAAAAACGGGTTAGGTTTGTAAGGTAGATAGAACTAGATTGCATAACGACTAGATAGCAAAAGGTATTAGTTTCATATGATCTTGGTAGCTAAACGTCTAATTGCGCAAACGTCTTAATAGTTGAATGCATGGGTTAAAGATTGAACTTAGTTCTGTAATATTTTGTTTGTATATAGCTCCCAAATATCAAAATGTCCTAGTAGCAAAACGGCAACGTATTCAGAACGTACTGATAGTAAAACGACTAGGTAGGCATATCGTCAAATATTAATACGTCTAAGTGGCATAACGACTAGATGGTTAAACGACAAGGAGATTACTAACAGTATTTTGTGAAGGAACTCTTTATATTTTTAATAAAGAAACACTAGTTTCTGCCCGCGATTCCGTCCGAGATCTAGACAATAACTACTCGTCCCTACATAAATAAAATTCATCTAATAGTTATACCTAGTCGTTATGCAATAATGGCGTTTTGCTACTAAGACTATATGCTACCCAGAAACTTTGCTTAATGCGTCAGTTTACAACTATATAAGACTTTCTATAATTTGGTCGTAAACTCTATTAGTAATTTTGCAACTTCGGCGTCATGCCATAGTCGTCGATCGTATAACTAAGGCATTCTACTCACTATAGTACTTTTCAGATAAGATGGGTACGGTGACACTTGCGTTTTTTCCATTCCACGCCATGAACGTTTCAGGCCAATAATTTATAAAAAAATATACTTGAATCCCGAAAGAACAAAAAAAAATATCTCTATAGCTTAAAAGATTTCGGAATAATAAACAAAAAACAAAAATCACTTAAAAATATATTATTATGTTTTAAAACTAAAAAGACGAATTTTAATCTTGTCAAATTTAATCGCGTAAAACGGAACTCTATTTCAATAGAGCTTGACTTTGCTTATCGACCGAATCGATTCTACAATCTTGTCAAATCGTTTGACTCGCATCATCTGTCAATTAGTACGAGAGCGAAGGTCCTTAAATGCGTCTTTGTATCGAGTGTTTTGTATTGTTTGATGTTTTGAACTGTTACTTTGTTATTAAATTTTTTTATTACGGTTTTTGTTAATTTTTTTACTGTTATTAGTTTTGATATAGTGCCAAAGAAGACCGCATGGTTAGTGAGATCCCGATAGACAAGCAAAAACACTTGCTACGCGGGTGAAGACGCAGGCAAAAGTTAGTTAAAAATATAAACTATCACTAATATAGCATATTTAATCGAGAATCGCAATAAATCAATTCGAATTTACATTTTCACAACCCTTTAATTGCTTAATGAAATGTGTCACCGTACCCATCCTATCCGAAAAGTATATATACTATAAGGCATTCTGCAAAAAATGCATTGTGCTTACTAAGGCACTATGGAATGGAATTACGACGTTTTGTTTACATAGACTATTATGCAATCCTGTCCTTACGAACCTAACGCGAAAAACTATTTATTATCTTACAGCGGATCATTCAGACGAAGATTTGATAGCACTTGTATCGGAGATGGAGATAATGAAGAAGATTGGCAAGCATGAGAACGTTGTCAATCTTCTGGGATGTTGCACACAAGATGGACCTCTCTATATCATTGTGGAGTATGCCAACAACGGCTGTCTTAGAGAATACCTTAAAAAACATCAACCCAATAAAACGTACGTACTCGGGCACATTCACAATTAAATGTCCTCATATATTTACACCTCAAGACAAACAATTCTTGTATGTATATTTTTATTACTTTGCTTCCGGACCGTGGAAAAAGCTCTAAATAATGTCGAAGAACTTTGCTACATGAGAGCTTTAGAATAAACAATAAAGCTGTTTGGTCTTATCAAAAACGCGCATTGTTTTTGATCGTAAAGGTACCTATTTGATATTATTAATGCCGAAATGTGTGTGTGGGTGGTCAGTGGTTGTGTGTGTATTTGTTACTACGAGTGCTCGTAGGTTTGTTAATTTTGGTATCATCATCATCTGCCAGAATACGTCCACTGCTGAATGAAGGCCTCCCTCTTAGAACGCCTCAATGAACGACAACTCGCCACTTGCATCCACCGGTTACCCACAATTCTCACGATGTCGTCAGTCTTCCTAGTCGAAGGTCTGCTAACGCTTCGTCTTCCGGTTCGCGGTCGCCAATCGAGAACTTTCCTCCCCCAACGGTTATCTGTTCTTCGAGCGATGTGGCCCGCTCATTTGATTGCTACTTCAACTTGCAAATTTTTTCAGCTATTTCGGTGACCTTAGTTCTTCGACGAATTTCCGTATTCTGGATTCTATCGCGCAAAAAAACTCCAAGCATAGCTCCTCTCCATAACTCGTTGCGTGACTTGTGGTATGCGAATGTGTAAATCCAAATCCAGTTTGGAGACATTTGGACGGATGTTCAACGTGCAACGTGCAACGTGCAACGTGAACGACCGCTAATTTTAGGATTCGTTTAATTCATTTAGGAAATTCATTTAGGAATTCAGTAAAATCTTAAGAATTTCCTGGGGGTTTTCTAAGTTGGTAACGCTATTTTTGTATTTGCAGAAACAATTTTTCTAAAGATACAAATAAGCTGACTCAGTGGGATTTGGTTAATTTTGCACTGCAGGTGGCTAAAGGAATGGAGTTCTTGGTGTCACGTGGTGTAAGTATATAATGTGATGTAACTATAGTTACATCATTATAGTATAGTACGTGATTGTTTGGCGAGTATGTTCAGTATTGGTGTCGTTCAGTTAAAATTATATGTATTTTAAAGAACCTATCATAACATTGGAAAAAAATTAGGTTGAACGTTAAACGAATCTTTATATACTAGCCTCGTTAAAGCTCATTTTTATTGGTCGATAAGTCGGTCAATATGTAGCATGCGGAGACTTGAACCAATGAAATGAATCAATTGTTTGCGACGGCATACATACCTAATAAAAACCTCCAGTGTCCTGCATGCGTTTCTCAACGATATATTAAAAGGTTCCCGTATGCGGGACTATGGTATGCAAACAAGAATCTCCCGCACCCCGCATACCTTAACTACCAATGAATCGCTCGGGCGTGGAGGCGCTATGTGTCAGTGCATGTGTGCAGTGCATCCACCGCGACCTGGCGGCGCGCAACGTGCTGGTGGCGGCGCGCGCGCTGAAGGTGGCCGACTTCGGGCTGGCGCGGGACGTGCGCGGCGCCGACTACTACCGCAAGCGCGCGGCCGGCAAACTGCCCGTGCGCTGGATGGCACCGGAGTCGCTTGCGCAAAACTATTACACGGCATACTCTGATGTGTGAGTTATAGAATACTACTATACTCTATTTATTAAACCAAGATACTAGTGACAGTATGAAATGTCAAATGTAAAAATAATGTGAACAGCATAATACGAATAGTGCTGCTCTCTGATTTAGCTTTTCGACATAATTGCAAATAATCGATAAAACAATATTGTATGCAAACAAAAATGAAATAAAGCTTATGAAAACTTGAATTCAATATTCAATTAAGCTTTTCGGCAGAACTTGATTAGAATCAAAATGAAATTTAAGCAATTTATTGAACCAGGCGTTACTTTGCGGAGGTCCATATCAATAACTAAAATAATTTCCTTGCTCACCCGCGACCTTACGATGGCTAAGCTTATAACAAATCTTTAAACGATCAATTCTTGTATGTATACGTATAACTATATATTTCGGGGATCTCAAAAAGGCTCTACCGCTTACGATGACATTTGGCATGTCGGGGTTTCGGAGAGCGAACAACCAGCATAGTCTCATCTCTGGGAAAATGGGTATTGTTGAGTTTTAGCCCGAGCGTCGCTCGGTCACCCGGGTACTGACAATTTGTAATACCTATTAGCAGAATGTTTTTAACATGAAAATTGTTTTTAGGTGGTCTTTCGGCGTATTGGTGTGGGAAATAATGACGTTTGGCTGCACACCCTACCGGGACATATCAGTTCATGTTTTATATCAATATTTGAAATCTGGACAACGCCTTAGTATACCTAACGGGTGCTCCCGAGAAATGTAAGATTGTCAAACAATACTTTCAATTATAGATAGTGGCTATGCTGTAACGAAGGCTTCCTTGTTTGTGAAGCTTTATTTGTTGTTCGAAGGATTTGTTTCCTGTGCATCATTGAGTCTAAAGAACAATTTATGAATCACAAAACTCAATGAGGCTGATTTCGATATAACCCCCGTCAGATTTCCTTCTGTAGGTGACCATAACAACACCACCACAGATTCGATTTGTAGCATTCGAAGATGGCGGATGTAGACAATATCTAATTTTGCTATTTCTGTTTCTTTGGCGAGTTGAAGTATAATTTTGATAGTGTTTTATGCGGCGATTAACCTTAACAGTGAACAGTGATCCCAAAATTCTATATTGCTCTCGTGTCTAACATTTTTTAATGCGCAAGTGGTCTCCACGTGGTTTCTGGAATTTTACTATCAAGTTGCAAAAACTACAATTACCGTACAACGTCCCTCTCAAAGAGAGTTTACCTTGACACTGGCGAAATTGTCCTATTAATTAGGACAGAAAAGCCATATTTTAAAAGAGAAGAAGAAGAAGAACACCACCGCACCGCCGCCACTCATAAAATACTTTTGTATAGGTACTTACAGCGAAGAACGTCGGTAATGTTCAAGCACTTATTTATTTACAAGCACTATATTAAACAGTTAATGCAAAGAAATTTAGTTTGGGTGACAAAGCAAAAACAGTAAGCAAAAAAGTTTATATTAAAAATGATTAAAATATTAAAATGTATTTATTCACAGCTACGCCTTAATGCTGCAGTGCTGGACCTTTAGTCCCACGAGTCGCCCTCAGTTTTCGGATTTAGCTGTTAATTTGCAAGAGATGTTAAATGTATTACCAAAATCAATATAGTCGATACACTTTATTCAAATTGTAAATACTATGAAAAATAATCGATATTGTACATTGTGAAAGGAATAAAAAAAAACTGTAAAAACTTCAACGTTGCCTTTGTTTTTACTTTTATTAAACTGGCATCCTTTCGAAACGAACTATGTGTGTTTGTGTATGCACAGGCGTGTGTAATTTACAAGTAATGTATTTTAACTGGCTTCAAAAAAGGATGAGGTTTTCAAATGAATGAATGTGGTCGGAATCTTTTAAATATTATATTATTATGTTCCAACGGCAGGCGAAAAAGCGAACATTGAAGAGGTACCTATACATAATTTTGTTCGATGCAGTTGTTTATCATTTGCTCTTAGTACAAACTTTCAAAATGTGGGTTGTTAGTGGTCACTCAAGACAATAAAACTTGTTGTATCATGTTTTAGAATGACGTTGACTATACATGCGAAAGGTTGTCCATAGTAAGTTTTTTCGCCTGCCGTTGGAATAAAGTAAGTATAGTCGAGCGAGAAGCGAGACAGCATTAGGTTGAAGTCAATCTTTAAAATAAAACTACATCAGAATTTCTAATCCAACAATATTTTATTCTAATTATCTTAATAGTTTACGAAACTTTAAAATTTAAATCAAAATTACTATAAAAACAATCCAATTCAATAGGTATTTTTATTACATGGTCATGAATTTTACATAGAAGATAATCATAAATTTAGTTCACAGCACATCATGTCCTGCCTCGGAGAGGCGTACAATATTCATTTAATAAATTAATACAATACAATAATAATAACATTTCGATTAATAATAGTTCCGAATTAAAAAAAATATATATTAAAATGTATGTCAAATGTACCAAATAATAACAACATACAATTATGAAATTTAATGAATTAAGTACGAGTAATAATAGTCTAATCACTAATAAGTCTGAATAAAAAAAAATTGTATTAAAATTAATGTGAAATCCAATACTATCCAAAATAATAATAATAAGTAACGTAGTGAATTCAAATGTCATCTTTACCAGTTAATTACTTACATAGACTTATACTGTATCACAACATTTAATATTTAATCTAAGTTATATTATTTTGAGGACAAAAATTCAGACACACTAATAAACACATTTCTTTATTAACCAGTTGTAAAGTTTTCGCTTAAAAGGCTCAAGAGGTAGTTTTTTTTTCGATTAGCAATTTATTATTATATTTTTGCGCTCATACATATTACGCTATTTGAGAAAAACGCCGAATTAGGTTTAGGATTAGGACATAATAATATGGTAGGTAATCACATTTTGATCTTCCTCTTAGTCTTTGATTTCTTACCGTTTTAATAACATTTAACAATAATTTTACAATATGTATTGCTCTTTAGTCGATTGAAAGGTGTGGTTATTGTTATTGAGGTTGTTATATAATTTTAATTTATTAAATTGTAAAGACATAAAAATAGAACAGTAATTTAAAAATGACATTAGGAAATATAAAAAATTGTAATGTTAAACTCATTTCGAAAAAAGGGCTTTTATTATTTTAAAGTAATAAAATAAAAGTCAAAAACTACTTTACTAACGTCCGGGTCCTGGCAGAATACCAGCGCTGCGGCTTGCACAGCTTTATGCTGAGTCAGCACCTTTCTTTCAGAACACATGGCTTTCATACATAATCTATTTTTATTGAACAGTGTTACCTACTTGTTTTGTTCAATTTTTATCACGATCTGTTATGTGTACGTTAATGTGTTTTTCTGTTTGTGTGTGTCTTTGTTTTGTAAATTAAGTCTTAATTATCTTATCTTACTTTGTTGATGAGTTGTAGAGTAGCCTAGCTTGTAGTCTTATTTAATTCTAGTAAAATAAAGTGGCTATTTTATAATATTTTTTTTACACAAAGCATCATTGATTAACTGAAATTGATACCAAAATCGTTCATTAGATAGTTGGCGGGCTACGGTTTTTCATCGGTATTTTTGATTCGAAATGCCCCACCTTTGACGCAGTACACTTTGAACATCGATGGAAGATATACAGAAAAATTGTTTAATCTTACTTAATACAAATAATCCTAGAAACATTTACCTTGCGTCACAGCTACGTCGGTGCAAACATAATATCATGCAGAGGTTCACAGAGGTATTTATTGAATGAAAATTACTGAAACATACCGGATTAAATTTGAAACACCTTCCAAAAAGTGTAGTGCAAAAAGTGTCTTTAGTTTATGGCAACTCTTGATTATTTACGATTTATAAGCATTTTCTTGATAATTTCAGTGATAATGATTCTTGTTTTCCGTCGTTTCGTGTATCCTAAAACAAAAAAGTTTTTTATATTTTAGGAATCATCACCAAACCAATCGGCAACTGCTGGACTGCTGAACGGTAGAGTTGGGCCAGCAGATATTAAGATCGATATCGATTTCAATCACCAGATCAACTTCCGGAGAGAACAGTCCAACATAGAACAGGTGCACAGAGTTTGCAGGACAGTTAAAAAGTCATTTGAGATGAAGGAATACCGCTCATCGGCATTTCTCGTAATTTTTTTTTATTCGACTGGATGGCAAACGAGCAAGTGGGTATCCTGATGGTAAGAGTCACCACCGCCCATAAACATCTGCAACACCAGGGGTATTGCAGATGCGTTGCCAACCTAGAGGCCTAAGATGGGATACCTCGTATATCTATTACCTCGTATATGTATTATCACCGGCTGTCTTACTCTCCACGCCGAAACACAACAGTACAAGCACTGCTGCTTCACGGCAGGATTAGCGAGCAAGATGGTGGTAGCAATCCGGGCGGACCTTGCGTATGGCGCAACGAATTGCTGTATATAATAAAGACCTTATTGCCCCACACGTTCTATGACATTTTTAGATCCTATATCTCTAAGCAAATATTTGCCGTTGGTGTAGGCAAATCAGTACATGTCACAGAAGATTGTAGGCCTGTCACCTTAAATGGCATACAACTTCCTCATCAGGACACCGTGGTACCTGGGTATGCACCTGGATCGAAGATTGACCTGGCAGAAACATTAAAACAAAGAGAGATCAGATGAGATTACCTTAAAGTACAAAGGCCTGCTATGAGTAGAAATTCAAAATTGGCTATGGACAGTAAGATTCTCATCTACAAAACCATGATAAAGCCAATTTGGATATATGGCATACAACTATGGCATTGCTAGTGTCTCCAACGTCATGATAATGCAAAGGGTGCAAAACAGTGTACTGAGACAGATATCGAACGCACCATGGTTACTCAAAACAACAGAGCTTCCGATATCCTCGACATGCTAACAGTCAAGGAAGAAATCGCTTCTTGTGGCGATAAATAAAAAGGAGTACTACAAAAACATCCAAACCTATTTGCGAGGAAACTAACGATACCAAAACTTACTCGTCGGTTAAAAAAGATACATCTTTGATCATGATGGATAGAATATATAAACTGACCACAAAAATTTAAAGAGCTGTACTCCACTGGGAGTAGATCCCTGCTCATACGCCACTGACATGACATGTGCTTATAGCCATTAGGGCTCATCGCATGATTTTACTAAAACAAAGGCTAACCAGAATTATAAAAAACTTGGCCATATTGCGGTAAACCAATAGAACTAATTTCTTGCACTGGTTACACTAAATTCAAAATAAAATGTCATCTGTCTATTGCTGTCAAAGTTTAACGTTGTTGCGCGTGGTGTTTTAAAGTTTTATTTTAGTTTTTGTGCGTTAATGGCGAAAATTATCCATAGCCTTGGAAGGCAAAAAAATACAATGTATATAAATATTTGTCATAGACAAAGTCTGAGGGATTAGAAAATATTCCTTTAAATAACATCGTCGATACCGTTGTCAATATGACTGGTAGGTATCGTATGGTGAAGAATGTTGCAATATAAAACGTAGAAGTGCTGCCCTCGCGTCAGGTTTTTTATATTCCTGGTCAGCCTTAAGCCTCTTAAGGCATTGTGATTAATTTTTATTTGTAGTAAATAGTACAGGGTAATTCGGGAGACGAGAGCAGGGCCAATTCTACAATAAATAAAATACTTTTGTTCTGTGTAAAACACGAAGAAATAAATGACAAGTGCCAATCTGTACGGAATTTGCCTTTATTGTACATAAAACACAAAAATAATCCAAAAAAACAACAACAACCAAAAGCATACAAAGGCCAACTTATCCCTAAAAGGGATCTTTTCAAGCTAACCTGCGTTGAAAAGGAAAACTTATAACATAACCAGCAAAAAGTTGGAAAACCCCCGACTTTGTCACTTCAAATTTCAATATCTCAAAAACAGCTTAACCGATTTTGATTAAAATTATCTAAAAACCGTTGCTAGAAAACCTAATTACAAATAAAAAAATCTCATTCAAATTGGTCCACCCATTTAAGAGCTACGGTGCCACAGAAAGACACACAGACACACATAGCGGTCAAACTTATAGCACCCCTCTTTTTGCGTCGGGGGTTATAAAGATAGGCGAACAGTAATTTATGTACAGTGAGATGAAAGTAATTATAAAAATTACTCTATGAAATATAAAATATTAACTTACGGTACACTGCCGTCGACATGCAGCACAGCTTTGAGGATCTCGACCAGCTCTGAGAATGTGGGCCGACTTTCAGGGTCGAAGGAGCAGCAGCGCTTCATTATCATATAGCTGAAAATTGTATGAGAAAGTTAAACTGCTGTTCGATGCAGCGCCATCTGTGATTGATTTGGTGAACTACATGGCTTGCTAATCGATAATTTTATTGGTAGAAGTCTATTGACAACCATACTCATTAGTTCCAAAATATAACACAATATACATACGGTGTTGTTAGTATATACAATATATTATAGTGTGCATCGTACGTGAATATATATAAGGTAGCTTGGAAGATGCTTTTACTTATTTCTGTTTCATTGCAATCGGCTTCAAAACACAAAGTAAGTACTAAAAATCCATGACATTCTTTCATTTTGGGCAGCCGACTTTAAAACTCTAATGTAAATAAACAAGATAAATAATTTATTGAATCAGGCGTTCCTTTGCGGAGGTCCATATCAATGAACTAAAATAATTACTTTGCTCACCCGCGACCTTTATGATAGCTACGTTTATGCAAGATATGCGTGTTCATGCAAGTTCCTCCTTCACCTCCACACTGTAAAGGTGGTTTTCCACCGGCGAGGCGAGACGAGACGAGACGAGAATTGAAATTTGTATGGCAGCGCCGCGGCGGCCGCGCGCGGTCCGCGGCGGCTCGAGAATGCATACAAATTTCAATTCTCGTCTCGCCTCGTCTCGTCTCGCCTCGCCGGTGAAAAATCACCATAAGCACTACACTGACGCGTTTCGAACTCAACCAGAGCTCATCTTCAGAGCAACACAACCATACACCATGCTATCAGATGTTAGACAACATGAGATAGGATGGATTTGACCTTTGTGAACAAGGCCCCGCCACTTGCTACGATCTTCAACTAGCTCTTCCTATTGGTTGCTAGGGATTTTATTGCGCATCACATAAACCTTAATAAAACCAACTAAATATAGTACAATAAAACATAAATTAATAAATATCATGGGACGCTTGACACCAATTGATCTAGTCTCAAACTAAGCAAAGCTTGTACTATGAATACTAGGCAACGGATAAACATACTTATATAGATAAATACATACTTAAACACATAGTAAACATTCAGGCCCAAGAACAAACATTCGTATTATTCATACAAATATCTGCCCGGCCGGGAATCGAACCCGGGACCTCAAGCTTCATAGTCAGGTTCTCTAACCATTGCACATGCTTATAACTAAAAGTTAAGAAACACATTGTCATAATCGTCACTAACATTTCAGCACTGCATCCGGCTGGTCTTTCCATTCTGTTGCCAGTTCTCAAGTAGTTGTACAAGTGATGGACTGAAACATTGGGGTACGGCGTGCTTCCCATGGTCATTATCTCCCACATCAAAACTCCGAAGGACCATCTGAAAAAAGAAAAGCGAACAAATATAAGTAAATAACAAATCTTTAAAGGATATGAACAAATCACGGAGGATGTTAAAGTAGCGTATCATTTGCCTAGAAAAAAAACAGTCAGTTGATGAAATCCCTGAATCTGTTTAGTAAAATAACAAATCACCCAAAAAGGCAATTCGCTTTTCATTCCATCATATTTGTTTAGGGATTTGCTACAATCCCTGAAACACGTCCCTGAGTTGACGAAACGGATTCGAAAAGTCTTAAAAAGAGCGATATTTTTTTTTCTATCGTCGTAGAATCGTTTTTTTCTAAGCTAAACATTGCCCACATTAACGTAAAACGGGGTGAGAAGGGATTGCGGGGGGAGTAGGGATAGAACTAATATTTGTGTTTTCACTTGTTGCTTAAAAATTCTTGCTCAGCTTGCTCTAAAAGTAGTTTAGTTATATTTTTAGACATACCGTGAACTGCTTCAACGTTGCCCTCTGGCCCAACATTGCCTGATTCAATTTGGAGTCGATAAAAAAAAAACAAATGATTTATTCAGTAAATAGGCCGCAATGGCACTTTTACACGTCATTTTTTTAAACTACCAGCGCTTTCGAAAGACCATCATTGCCAAGAAGAATGCGCCGCAAGGAACTTGGCAGAAAGTCATTTTTTCATAAAAATATAATTACAAATAAAATACTTAAAACTATATTATACAATTAAAGAAAAAAATACAAAATAAATAATAAAAGAAATACAGGGATAACTAGCACCCTTCTAGGTTTTTAAACTTTATCCCCCGTAATAATAATTCCCGTGTAGATAAAGGTTTAAAACCTATAATTGCTAAGTTATCGACTCTAAATGGAATCAGGCAATGTTGGGGCCAGAAGGCAAAGTTGAAGCAGTTTACGGTATATCGACTATTTTCTGGTAATTTGTTATCCTCATTTTTATTTCCTATCCCTTCTGATCCCACTACGGGGTGAGCTGGGATTTGCCTATATTTTAGTGTTTAATTGTTTAAAATATGAAACTAAACGACAGATAAGCATTATTAAACTTAAATTCATACCACAATATGAACATATTTTTTTATCGAGGATTGCACTTCAATTTTGTCCCTACTCAGCCCGTTTTACGGTATCTATATTTCATTGCAAATTCAGGAGTTGTCAAATACCGTATTCTATTGCCAAATCTAATGGTTCACTTAAACAAAGCCGCGCGTACAAATTGGGTTGTAAGTATGTATGTACTTTATTGTACATAAAACACAAAAATAATACAAAAAGAAAACAACAAAACAAAAGAGTACAAAGGAAAACTTATCCCTAAAAGGGATCTTTTCAAGCTAACCTAAACAGGAAAGGAAAACTTAAAGATAGGCAAGTAAGTGGGTAAGTAAATAATAACAAAGGATAACTTACACATCAGTGCGCTTAGTGTACAAGTTGTCTTTGAGAGACTCTGGTGCCATCCACTTGATAGGTAGCTTGGCTGCCGTGCGTTTGCGGTAATAATAGTTACTGTTACGCACATCTCTGGCCAGGCCGAAGTCAGCAATCTTCAGGGTACAATTGGCCGATACCAGGACGTTACGCGCTGCCAAGTCGCGGTGGAGGCACTGGAAAAAGAAAAGTGACAAGACAACTGATTCCTGGCACACGCAAAATAGGCGCACTAAGGTTCCGGCTACTCGCTCAATCATACTTGCACAAATTCCAATTTGCACAAGCAAGCGTGTACGTTAAAGAACAAACGGCTTTTGGGCGCCAAACAGTTTCTGAGCCAATTTTTGCACAAGGCGTTTTGCGCATGCAAGTAATATACTAACTATTAAAGTAAGGTAAGTAAGGTATTAAGGTAAGGTAAGTAGTATACTATCTATTGATTCCTGGCGGGCTCCCCGCACGAAGGAGTTGTGTTTTTCGAGTGTCTATTTCTTTGATCTCTATGTATGTAGCCTAAACGGCTAAACGATTTTCAACACATGAGGTATCCAAATATTGAAAACCAAATATAATAAATTTCAGTAAAAAAAAATATATACATACAAGCTTTTTTTTGCTGACTGTACTTTTGTTGACTGTACTCACGTATGGTCACCCAAATATATTAACTGTTGAAGAGTTCTGTCCTGTGGAGATGATCCTGGCCGGACTACCAGAATGTCACTATCAGATTATTGTATTGTCACCAAATATACATAAGTTTACCAAATTTCAAGTCGGTCGGACTACTGAAAGTGGGTCAAATTTAACTTGCAAGATTTGATCCAAATCTATACATATCAAATTCAAAGTCCTGACTGACTGACAGATATATGAACGCACAGCAAAAACCGCTGAAGCTAAGGCTTAAAATTTGACACACATATACCTTAAGTGACATAGAGATACACTAAGAAGGGATTTTCCGAAATTCTTACGGATAGGGCATAAATGGGATTTATATTTTCACTTTAAAATAGCCCTATTTCCGTAACTGTAAATATTAGAGACCTCAAATTTGGCACGCAGGTAGAATTCGTACGGGATAAACGAATAAAGAGGATTTTATAAACCAACTGAATCAAAAAACGTACAAGCTAAACTAATAAACCTAAGAACTGTAGATGACACTGTGGCACATTTATCTACATTTATGTATTTGTCTGGTGACAATACAATAATCTGGCAGTGACATCCAGGTAGTCCGGCTAGCATCGTCTCCGCAAGAACGAACTCGTCAAAAGTTAATGGCACACACAAAGAACTTGTAGCTTTCTTTCCCGAATCGCGGGAACTTTGCGATAAAGAAGCCTGGGATAAAGAAGCCTGTTTCAATTCAATTGGGGACAGTGTAGCTTTCTACAGAATTTACTTATTTTTATCTCGCGGGAATTATCTTATAACTATCGCGTACGAAGTTGCGGTCAAAAGAAATACGTAGGCACTTTAATGTTTTCTGAAATTCGACTCCTGAATACAGGAGTTCAAAGTTTGTATGAATGATGATTATTTCGGTTGTTTTTTTTTTATTTCGATGCACCGTTTGTCTCAAACAACGTCTGTCTGTATCGGTATTTCCATATAATCCTCCGTAAAATCAATCAAAACACGAAAAAAAGATTCGTAGAAAGTAAATCTTTGCTACCCCGAATTTAACGCGAGCAAAGCCGCGGGCAAAAGCTAATAAACAAATAAACGAACAGGGCAAGTTAAATGAAAGCTTGTAATAAAAATAATAAAAAAATGGAAAATTGAATCCTGTCTCAATTATTGAAAAAAAGATCTACTATTAAAATGTTAAACTAACTATTATATCTATTAATAATTATTATTTATTTAATATTGCGATTGCGACAGGAAACTGATAGCAGTTTCAACGCTAGTTAGTACACACTTCCATAGTCTAAGTTAGTGTTTTTCAAATGTGATTGTTTAACTGTTTCTACAAATTCTATGTTATTTATTTAATACATTTTATTTTACACACTTGGCTATCTCAATGCTCAGAAGCCATAATAGTCATACTTGTTAGAGACAAAATGCTGCACTTCGTGAAGAAAGCAAGCCGCTTTGCACAGTGATAGTACAGACTAAATTGAGTGATTTGACTCGCAGCAGCGGAAGTTTCACCCCTTAGGAACAGAGATGGCGCCACTTCTTTAAAAAATATTTCAAAAAATTCTACAAGCTAAAGTAATAAACCGATTTCAATGTTTAATATCGCAAATGAGAGCCTATTATATACGTTACTTATAAAAAATACAAAAAAATATTTACATAAAACTTTTGTCAAAAAACGCCATCTTAAGTTTTTTTTCTTACCTGATTTGTAGTTTTTACTTGATTGCTAAAAAACTGTATGCAACATGAATGGTTTAATGCATGTACATATTACTGAGTACATAACGAGTATTTTAAAAAAAATGCGACACCGATACCTATCATATTTAACGAAATATGACAGTTTAAATGTGAGCACAAATTTCTTTAAAAAATATTTCAAAAAATTCTACAAGCTAAAGTAATAAACCGATTTCAATGTTTAATATCTCAAATTAAAGCTCATAACATTCATAATTTAAAAAAAAATATAAAAAATATATTTACTAAACTTTTGGCAAAAAACACCATCTCAAGTTTTTTTTTCTTACCTGATTGGTAGTTTTTATTTGATTGCTTAAAAAAACTGTATGCAACATGAATGGTTTAATGCATATACATATTACTGAGTACATAATAAGTATTTAAAAAAAATTTGACACCGATACCTATCATATTTCACGAAATATGAAAGTTTAAATGTGAGCACAAATTTCTTAAAAAAATTCAATAAATTCTACAAGCTAAACTAATAAACCGATTTAAATGTTTAATATCCCAATTAAAGATCATAAAATTCATTATGTAGAAAAAAATATTAAAAAAATATTTACTGAAAACTTTTGGCAAAAAACGCCATCTTAAGTTTTTATTTCTTACCTGATTGGTAGTTTTTACTTGATTGCTTAAAAACATTGTATGTTGTATGCAACATGAATGGTTTAATGCATACTTATATATATTTCTGAGTAAATAACAAGTATTATAAAAAAACCGACACCGATACCCTTCATACTTCACGAAATATTTAAGTTTAATTGTGCACGCTTTTCTTACAAATAAATTTCAACGAAATCTTCAAGTGAAACTAGTACTCTGATTATAATGTTTAATGTTAAATGAAAAGAAGAACGAAATTACCTAATTTATTAAAAAAAAGTTTTTCCCTGGTGTTACGAAAAAATATAATTACTTTAAAATTAGTAATTATTAAGACAATAAATAAAAACTATACCGTTTCCGGCATAGTTGGTTCTGAGATGTAATATATATTGCTTAGTAGTTGGCGAATTTATTTAAAAATTAGCTTTTTATGTGATAGGTAGGGCTACAGCTTATAGATATGTCACATTTGAAATAAAAGACTATGAACATCAATGTTCATCAAATATTTAAATTAAAACCTATAAGTCCTCTTCGGGTTCATCGGCAGATGTAGAACTGAAAAGGAAAAGTCGTTTTGAAGTACTTGTGCTATTCCAATACTACAAAATCACAGATCTTTTAGACACGGACTGTGTTGCTGTAATTACTGTTGAATTATTTTTGTGCCTAGTTGATTACCATTAAATCTAAAATTTTGTGCCTACCTGTGGAAATCAGTGGTCAGCATACAAAATAACCCTGCATTGAATATTATATTAACTTACTTTTGATTTGTACAGCCACCTTTGCAGGATTTACACTGGGCAGTGCATGGTAAGCTGACCCGACGACACCCACAACGCATGGATCGCAGCCAGATTTGCAGCCACAATGGTCCAAGGGCTTAATTGCGACCAAATCGCTATAACTGCCGACAATTCTGGAGTCCTTCTCTTTTGCCTTAGTCCATCCCCAAGAAGATGGACATGGTATGGACATGCTCTCTATAAACATACACTGCGTGCAGCTTACCAAGCGGGCTAAATATGGAGAAACGCTCTGAAACCAGAAGATTCCGTACCATGTCCATTGGCTGCGATACCATGCGTTGTGGGTGTCGTCGGGTCAGCTTACCATGCACTGCCCAGTGTAAATCCTGCAAAGGTGGCTGTACAAATCAAAAGTAAGTTAATATAATATTCAATGCAGGGTTATTTTGTATGCTGACCACTGATTTCCACAGGTAGGCACAAAATTTTAGATTTAATGGTAATCAACTAGGCACAAAAATAATTCAACAGTAATTACAGCAACACAGTCCGTGTCTAAAAGATCTGTGATTTTGTAGTATTGGAATAGCACAAGTACTTCAAAACGACTTTTCCTTTTCAGTTCTACATCTGCCGATGAACCCGAAGAGGACTTATAGGTTTTAATTAAATATTTGATGAACATTGATGTTCATAGTCTTTTATTTCAAATGTGACATATCTATAAGCTGTAGCCCTACCTATCACATAAAAGCTAATTTTTAAATAAATTCGCCAACTACTAAGCAATATATATTACATCTCAGAACCAACTATGCCGGAAACGGTATAGTTTTTATTTATTGTCTTAATAATTACTAATTTTAAAGTAATTATATTTTTTCGTAACACCAGAAAAAACTTTTTTTTAATAAATTAGGTAATTTCGTTCTTCTTTTCATTTATTATTAAACATTATAATCAGAGTACTAGTTTCACTTGAAGATTTCGTTTAAATTTATTTGTAAGAAAAGCGTGCACAATTAAACTTAAATATTTCGTGAAGTATGAAGGGTATCGGTGTCGGTTTTTTTTATAATACTTGTTATTTACTCAGAAATATATATAAGTATGCATTAAACCATTCATGTTGCATACAACATACAATGTTTTTAAGCAATCAAGTAAAAACTACCAATCAGGTAAGAAATAAAAACTTAAGATGGCGTTTTTTGCCAAAAGTTTTCAGTAAATATTTTTTTAATATTTTTTTCTACATAATGAATTTTATGAGCTTTAATTTGGGATATTAAACATTTAAATCGGTTTATTAGTTTAGCTTGTAGAATTTATTGAATTTTTTTAAACAAATTTGTGCTCACATTTAAACTTTCATATTTCGTGAAATATGATAGGTATCGGTGTCGAATTTTTTTTAAATACTTATTATGTACTCAGTAATATGTATATGCATTAAACCATTCATGTTGCATACAGTTTTTTTAAGCAATCAAATAAAAACTACCAATCAGGTAAGAAAAAAAAACTTGAGATGGTGTTTTTTGCAAAAGTTTTCAGTAAATATTTTTTTATATTTTTTTGTAAATAATGAATGTTATGAGCTTTAATTTGAGATATTAAACATTGAAATCGGTCTATTACTTTAGCTTGTAGAATTTTTTGAAATATTTTTAAAGAAATTTGTGCTCACATTTAAACTGTCATATTTCGTTAAATATGATAGGTATCGGTGTCGGATTTTTTTTAAAATACTCGTTATGTACTCAGTAATATGTACATGCATTAAACCATTCATGTTGCATACAGTTTTTTTAAGCAATCAAGTAAAAACTACAAATCAGGTAAGAAAAAAAACTTAAGATGGCGTTTTTTGACAAAAGTTTTTTGTAAATATTTTTTTTGTATTTTTTTTATAAGTAACGTATATAATAGGCTCTCATTTGAGATATTAAACATTGAAATCGGTTTATTACTTTAGCTTGTAGAATTTTTTGAAATATTTTTTAAAGAAGTGGCGCCATCTCTGTTCCTAAGGGGTGAAACTTCCGCTGCTGCGAGTCAAATCACTCAGTTTAGTCTGTACTATCACTGTGCAAAGCGGCTTGCTTTCTTCACGAAGTGCAGCATCCGGCCAAAAAATGGCCTTAACAAGTATGACTATAACACTTCATTAGCTTCTTCTAAATCGGAAACTCTTGATACAGGGTCTTGGACATGAAGCATCACCCATCACTGCGGTCGCTGCCTTCGCGATCCTCCTCCACCGGTCTCTATTGGCCGCTTTGGCAAGTGTATCACTATACTATACTAAGAACCATAAGAGATGTGTGAGAGAGAGTAAGAGTGTCTGTCTATAAAATAATTGATTAACTAACAACGATAAGGTAGCTCATTGGTTTTACAAGGTACTTACGCCGAGATGCCAGGTTATTCTCCCTTTTGCCACTTGCAGTGAAATTCGATAGGTCCTCTTTGCGTCAGCCGTTGTTGAGCAGCAGATTTTCGTTGGAGTTGTTTCTGTCAATAAACAAATTAGCATCAAAACCACTAAAGGATATTTAAACCATACAATTCTGAAGTTATAATGACGGAGGGCAACGTGGGCTTGCCCTGCACCAGGACTTTAGTTCAAAATCAAAACGGCTATTAGTTACAAGCAGACCGCTAAGGGCTCTTTAACATGCGACTTTTTATACAACAGCGTTTCAGGAAGATCATCATTGCCAACAAGAAAGTTGCGCAAGAGACTTGGCAGTAAGTTTTTATTTTTCAACATATAAATTATATTTCGAGTACAATTCTCATGAAAGGTAGTAAAAAGTAAAGGTAAGTTTTATATTAGACGCTAAGCAGCAGTGCTTTCGATATCTAATACCTCCTACAGGTTGAGTAAGCCAGCTACTTTAACGAGGATAGCCAAGTGTTTGAACCTTACTACAAAGACTTAGGTCCCGACTTCGTACCTCGATCGGGAAAATATTTGTAATTGAAAATAAGAATTTTGTTTAGTCTTCGATGTTTAACATTTATTTAAAAATGCATGGGTATTTCTACACTTTTTTTTTATTTGACTGGATGGCAAACGAGCAAGTGGGTCTCCTGATGGTAAGAGATCACCACCGCCCATAGACACCTGCAATACCAGGGGATTGCAGATGCGTTGCCCAACCTAGAGGCCTAAGAAAGGATACCTCAAGTGCCAGTAATTTCACCGGCTGTCT
>NC_133491.1:12906882-12918236 GCF_025370935.1 Choristoneura fumiferana
GTAATCGTCTCGCCTCCTTTCAAAAGGCTTGGGCTGTAGTTCCCACGCAGCCAGTGCGGATTGAGAACTTCACACCACCATTTATTTCTTCACCGATGTTTCAGGTTCCTCGCGATGTTTTCCTTCACCGTAAAGCTCAGGGTAATAAATTTTTTGCTGTTTATCACAACAAAAACACAGAAAAAACATGAATAGAATAAGAGAAAAATTAGAAACGTTGAATCGTTGTTGAGGGGCAGATGCCCCTGCCCCTGTGACAAACAGACTGACAGTGTACCCGATGTAGGGTTCCGTTGTCAGCTTAGGGTACGGAAACCTTAACAAAAGCATCATGATGAAATTCCATTTTTTCTGCATACCTATGCTTTAGTTAGTCACGTATATTATGAGCTTGGTTTCATCACGTCGCGGAAGGCATTGATGTCATCGCGTCTATTTCACACGGTGATGGATGGAAATATAACGTTTTAGTAGCAATTTCATGTCATCGTTTATGAAATAACATTTGTTACATTGAAATAATTTGAGTCATTTCATTTAGGTACGTTCTTTCCATCCTAACATAATATTATAAAGGTGAAAGTTTGCGAGAATGTGTGTGTTGTGTATATTTGTTAATCCTTCACGTTAAAACGAATTGATGGATTTGGAAAAAATATGGTATGGTGATAACTTGCTTAACTATGTATAGGCTAAACTTTTATACCGATACTCCCACGGGATTGGAAAAAAATCTGAAAATCTCAACACCAGGGTTAGAGACACGAAATTCGGCGCGGGAATATACAACGTCAATTGATGTTCGTTCGATTACATTAATGTTATCCATGGTAATTTGGTAATTTACACGGAACTTTCATAGTAAATACCTATGGCGAAAAACGTGAAATATTACAAGAACCGTTACTGTCACCATTAATAATATTAGTCACATTACACGCAAATAATTATATATGATCAAACGAACTTCACAAGCGAAGTTCGATCATTATTATATGACTCGCTTCATTCGAATATTTAAGTTAACATTTGTAGTTTATTTTAACCTACCGGCAACTATTTGCACGCTTTTTTAGAGATTTTCGAAAGAAAAAGGACTTTTATTGATTAAAAAACCTACCTACATGTCACGTGGTCTTTCCCACCCGCCGAGCCTTGCTCGCTATTTGTTCATTATTTTCAGAGATGTAACTAGTATTTCCCTGTTTTGTTGATGGGGAAACTTAAATGGGTACTGGGAGGGTGGGTAGTTAAATATTCGAATGAAGCGAGTCATATAATAATGATCGAACTTCGCTTGTGAAGTTCGTTTGATCATATATTATATTTCCTCGCTTCATTCTTCATATTTAAGTTAACATTTGTAGATGTTCAGAGAGCAGTTGACCATCAATAAACAGTTTGCATTTTGCTAATCCTTTTATTTTACTATTCTTAACAATTATATTTTTAAGAATAATAATAGCTAAGGTCTTAATCAGACTATAATAATAATTGCTTATACTAATAACAGTCTCTTATTTAGGAGTACAATTAACGGTGTTCTACCTCTGATCTTACAAGTAGGAATTTAATTTCAGTGATTAAGAATCAACTTGACAACTGTCGTCAGGTAAGCCACAGACCTGTCTAGCAAAGTTATTTTCGCTAATAACTCGCCGATTGTAAAACTTTGCAAAAGTTTGTGAACCGCTGGTCCAGCCGGCTGTCTTTCTGATGACTTCTATGCTGACTCCCGCGGCGGCGGCCGCTGATGTGGCAGCGTGGCGTGTACTGTGTCCGCTGAATAACGCCACGTTCACGCCGCTCTCGGCTAGCACCTGCTTGAGCCACCTGCTTATTGACTGTGCTGTCGCGTTTTTATGAGGACGCTTCACAGTTATTAAGAGGCGGTCGGTGTTCTCATTTCTTAATTTTCTCGTTACCGAAATATAATCTTGGAGCACCGTAGCAGGGCATATTTTGGGGTTTTCCTTAAAAAATGGTAGAAACAGTACTGGCTGTTCCCTACCGGGCATGGATGTCTTAATTATATCTGTAATCGTAATTGTAATGCCGTTCAGGTCTATGCTAATGTTATTAGTCTTGATCAGGGATAAAGTTTGTACCCGATGCGCGGTACATAAAGCTAACAAGCTTGCTAGTTTTTTGGTAATTTTTTCCAAAGAAATGTCGGTGTTTGGGAACCATTCAGCAATATGGTCAAGAACTGTTTTAGGGTCCCATGTGTAACTGTATTTTGGTAAGTTAGGTCTCATTTTAAAAACCCCTTTGAGGAGTCTTTTAATGTGCTCGTCTGAGCCAACCCTATTGCCTAAGAACAGCGATAATGCTGACCTATGGCTATTTATGGAGCCATAAGACGCCCCTTTGTTGTACTGTTCGGTCAAGAAAGATATTACTAAAGGGACTGAACAATCGAACACATCTCTATTGTTTTGCAAACAGTAACTCCACCATAATTTTAGTGACACGTTGTATTGCTGAATTGTACTTTTCGCTAAAGATCCAAGCATGAGTTCCCAGGCTTCGGTTGGCAGGCCTCGTCGGTCGTAAGCTAGCTGGATAGCACTGCGGCACCCAGGGTAAGGTGCTCGTGCAGTGGATGTCTGCTCCTGTAATGGGAGCATACAAGGTGTTCTTTAGGATTCATTAACACAATGTCCGATTTTTTTAAAATCCATTAGTAATGGGTACCATGCTTGTGATGGCCATACGGGGAACACCAATATCCCCGTTGCTTTATCGTGTATTATTTTCTGTAGACATTTCAAAATCACCGAAAACGGGGGAAATGCGTAGAAAAAATCATGACTCCAGTTCATGGTGAATGCGTCGATGCCGATTGCATCTGAATCTTTCCGCCAAGAGATGTAACGCGGGCATTTGGCATTAGCTCGAGAAGCGAATAAATCAATGTTTGGCTGACCTAATTCTTTTGTTATTCGAAAGAATGCTGAACTTGACAACTCCCATTCCGTATCTGGATTAGTTCTACGCGATTCTTTATCGGCCTCCACGTTATCTTTCGTATTGATGTAAGAAGCGAAGAGCCAGATGTTTCGCTTCTCGCACCACTGCCAAATTTGCCGAGCTAGTTCGTTGAGGTGCGGGAACTGCACACCTCCCATGCGGTTGATGTAACTTATGGCTGTCGTATTGTCAATGCGCAATAAAATCGTACAGTTTCGTTCGTCTTGCGAGAAGTATTTCAGCGCCAGAAAAGCCGCTAGTAACTCTAACTGATTAATGTGAAATTCTTTTTCCTCTATTCTCCATGCTCCATGAGTTCTTATGTTATTACAGAACCCTCCCCAGCCGGTCCGCGACGCGTCCGAGTATATAATTAGGGAGTAGTCGGGACTAGCATGGAACAGGAGGATGAAGGTATTTGATCCTTCCACCAGTTCAGATCTTCTAAAATTACTTTAGGCAAGTTAATTTTCCTGTCATAGTTATGGAGGCGCTGCAAAGATAAATACTTATGTCTCTCCAAAATTCTTGTATATAGCCACCCATACTTTACTGCTGGGCACGCGGCGATGAGCGTGCCGATCATTTGAGATAATTCCCTTATTGTACAGGATGAGCGTAAAGAAAATTTATGTACCAGGGCTGCAATTTTTTTGCGTTTATCCGTTGGTAAAGATAGAGTCATGTCTTGTGAATTAAAATTAAATCCCAAAAATCTACAAGACTGCTGAGGCTCCAAGATACTTTTTTTGAAATTAATGACGAAGCCTAGGTCCGTAAGTAATTTAACTGTTTCTGTAACGTTACGAGAGCATTCGTCGTAGTCGTCTCCTATGCACAATATATCGTCCAAGTAAAATATAGATTTGTGACCTTGTGACCTCAAATGTGTCATGACTTCCCTCATTATCTTAGTGAAAGTTCTTGGAGCCACGGAAAGTCCATAAGGCATGGCCTTAAATTCGAAAGTAACAATATCCGAATGATCATCTTCAAAATGAAAGCGCAAGTACTTTTGGCTACATTCCGCCATGGGTATGAGTAGGTAAGCCTCTTTCAGGTCCACTGTGGCCATAAATCCCTGTTCCGGGATAAGTCTGGCTGCCGTTCTATGATCTTCCATTTTGAAATGATCTTTGGCTACAAAATGGTTTAAGTTTTTTAAATTTAGTATAAATCTTTTTTCTCCGTTAGACTTAGGTGCTAAAAACGTTTTTGAAATAAATTGGTCATTGTTCGGCGAACAAGGAGCGATAGCCCCTAATTCGAGTAAATTTTGAATAGCTAATGTCATGTCAATTTTTTCTGTTTTTGACCAATTTATTTTGGGAACAACGTTTTGTACCACTTTTTGCTTAAAAGGTATGGAATAGCCATTCTTTAGCCAGTTTAAAATAACAGCATTTGAAGTTATTTTGCACCAAGCATCATAAAAATATTTTATCCTACCCGCATGTAGTAGTACCTGATTCACTGCTGGGTCGAGGCGCGAGGCTTGGCCTGGCCCGCTGGTCTCGACTGCGGTTGCGCCTGGGGTTTGCGCGCGGTCATGACCGCCTTCCTCTGCCCTCCCCGCCCCCCCCTGTTCGACGGGTAGCGCGAAGGGCCCGTCCAGTTTCCCTGGTACTGTTGGTAATTAGTGCGTGGGCCCGTCGAAGGTGTAGGAGCCGTTGTGTTTTTACCATTTGCCAGCGGCTTTTTTATCTGTAGCCCCTGCTTCTCTATGGCTTTTGAAGCTTTGATTTTTTCCTGCAATTTGTTACCAAATAGCATATCGTCCCTTTCCGTGTCTTGTATAACCGTCAAAAAGGGTTTGGCTAGACCGGGTGTAATGAGTTTTATACGTGCCTGGGTCTCAGAAAAATGTAAATCGGACAATATGCGACAACTGTCGCTCAAGGATTTAATGGCCGAGATTTTGTCGTCGCTGTTTAAAAGAATTGTCATCGCCCGATTTATAGCGGTGATTCCGATTCCTAATTGTTGTTGTCCAGTTTCCATTTTCTTGTCTCTGTTCCGAGCCATTTCTGTGACCGCTGCGGAAATTTCCGCGTTCAACTTGGGTGCTTGTAATAGCGTACAATTTTCCGGAATGAGGTAATCTTTTAGGAGCTTCTCCTTTGTATCCTTTGCTAGACCCTTACGTAGCAAAGGCAACCATCGCTGGGATAAATTTTCGTGTATTTTAGGTCCCAGTTTGGGAGAGTCCTCAGTGGCTTCCCCTAATGCGGAAAGCAGCTCCGGATCTAATTCTGGCACCTGGGCGGAGACTGGATCAGACGGGGATGTGATACTCGCGGCAACCGTAGGTTCCGGAGGTTCAACGGAGGTATGCTCCGGAGGGGTAGTACCGTTGTTTGTGTCGTCCGTTGGCTGCGCCCTTTCAGACGAGCATGGCGGGACTATGACTTCTAGGCCGATCGCGTCGTCCATCGGTACTTCTTGAAAGTCTTCGCTTTCTGTACGACCAAAGGAGAAAAATTAGAAATATAATTAAATATAATTTCTAAATGTGGGTAGATTTGCTTAACAGAACTGCAGTCTAGTCTCACGGACAGGACTCAGAATTAGGTAATTGCATATTAACATGTACCTATTGATTTAGGATAACATGTCTTACATGCTAAAATGCCTTCGTGTTGGCTCACGGTCAACCCCCAGGCTAGGTTTGTTTCCATTTGGAATAACCTTTAATCCACCGATCAAATGCATGATGGTGGAAGAAAATATATATATATACCTACTACCTATGGGTACGTAGGGTTGTTCAAGAAATGTAACACTTACTTCCAATTACACACAAATTAAATGTTTACACTTACCGGAAAACTACAGACTGATTGGTAAGCATGTAAGGTTTCAACTTTGCGTTTGCCTCTAACGAATGGATTGACATATTTAAGTCTAAGTTATGTCTTTAGATAAAGGAAAATGTATTAAGATAATAATTATTTGTCACAAGTTAAAGTGTTGACTTAATATATATATTTTTTTTAAATTAATTTTGGACTATTGTTGTATAGTATTTTGACAACATTAGGCCAGATTATAAATCCTATTGAAATCGCATGTTATGGCATCTTTGACTATAGTTGGGTGATTTATTTTAATACCTCTAAATTTGGTCTATAAAAATAAACACAAAAAGTGATATCAAAATATTATTTATTAGCAAAATTATGTATTTAAGAAATCTCAATTTTTGAGATCTTTTTAATCTTTAATAAATGCTTTTAAATCGTTAATTTTATCTTAAACAAGAAGTAACAAATGTAAGTAATTAAATTGCAATTAAATCTTTTATAAAAATCAACTAGGTACATACTTATAACATATGTAACTAGAAAATGAGTTTTACTTTTTTGGCTTGCCCCATTTAGATTCGAGTTCCGGGTACATGGAACAATGCACGCTTTGTGCCTAATTTCAATGGCGTTTCGATCGCGGAGACAATCTCATTCATTCGATAGAATATGCAGAGCTCCTAGGTATTTTATATTTTTTTCACACCTCTCTTTCAGAAAAGTAACTTTTCCTCCCTGGCGAGAGGGAGCAAAGTGCAACTTTTCTGTTCAAGGCTTTTCTAAGTGTTTTATTGCAAATGCCATTTTTTGAAGTTGATAATTGTAAAGCCACGCCATTTTCTATGCTGGTTGTTCTTTAATAATATTTAGATTTTTTTTTTCAAGTTTATTAATGCTCGGTGTGAAAAGTTGTATAAGCCACTCGGGAGCAAAATTATTTTCATCTTGGGCGCTAACACTTGAATCCCTCGTTACGCTTAGGATTCAACTTTTTTGTAGAATCCTTCGCTACATTCTGGATTCAATTTACGCCCTCGCCGTAAATACACCATTTTGCTCCCTTGTGACACAAATAACTATTAGCAGCTTCACGATATGTTAGTGTTTTGTTTGTGATATCCATGAGACAAAGTTCCATTTGGCGATCGTTGTAGCACTTATACGCTCGCCCACCTATTTTTCTTCTCATCAATTTATCTCGTAACGTCATTTTCTGGAATAAAATAAGTTGACTTTTAATTATGGTCCAAAAATCCGATAGTACTATAGTTGGAACCCAAGGGCGAGATTACAAAAAAAGCCTACACTTTTTTTTAATCTTGCAATTTTCACAATAAACTATATATTAATTACATCCAAGAAACATTACCTTCCATTTGAATCCAACACAGAGTTTATATCGTCGCTTCAACCACTATCTGGGAATAAAAGTTTGCGGAGCTCAAACGACACGTTTATACCGGTTCTTCCAGCAAGCAACCAACTGACTTGAATCCGTTGGCCATCTATTGGATACGCAAGAAACTAGTTCCTACATACGTCAGTGAATGATAATAGTAATAAATAATAAACTAGACGTCGCTACTAGTCGACGCAGCTACGATGTTGTTTGACAAGTTCACTGGACTAATGTTGGGGCCCTGTACTATAGTTGTGTAGTTTTACGGTACCGGAACTTTCATCCGATGATGATGGTAAGCACTGTAATTTCCTTAATTTGCGTTGGTAACGCTCAATTTGCTCATCTATCGTGAGCGTTGATTTACGTTTTGGCATATTGTTATGTACTTTTTATAATTATTTTATTATTTATTTTTAAATCGTAACAGTAGGCGCGTGCGTCTGTTGCCTTGCACGAAAAAATAATGAACAAATAGCGAGCAAGGCTCGGCGGGTGGAAAGACCACGTGACATGTAGGTAGGTTTTTTTAATCAATAAAAGTCCTTTTTCTTTTCGAAAATCTCTAAAAAAGCGTGCAAATAGTTGCCGGTAGGTTAAGTAAAACTACAAATGTAACTTAAATATGAAGAATGAGCGAGGAAATATAATAGCCAGTGCGAGCGCGGCACGCACTTTATACATCTAATAATCTTGTATAGTAGAGGTAGGTAGTTATCACTAATTACTGTCCAAGCCGTAAATGACTCATCTTTGCTTTTTTAGGATTACGTACATAATATCGAGTTCGTGTCATGCCAAGTTTTATAACACAACGGACCCTTCTCTTTCCGTGGATGTAAAAGCGCCCTTAGTTGCCAATAGGTATTAGTAAATATTTAAGATAACAGTGAGAGAAACAATTTCTTTCGAATTTCGTACTAGATGCCTAGGGCTGAATTCTAACATAATGTGTACCTAATACGTATACACTAATTTTTTTCTTCATTATGACCGATGCTATAACAACAAACAATAAACATGAAATAAAGTCAAAAATTCTTAGCGGGTCTCCATTTAGTCCTCTTACATGATTTATTTTTATTTTTTTCTGGATCTTACACGGAACCTTTTGTGAACGAGTCCGACTCGCACTTGGCCAGTTTTTCATACGATGTGCGTGACCACAAGTATTAATCACGATTATTTTATACCTGTTCACTCTGATGTTGCATTAAAGTTGTGGGTTTTGACACGTTTGGTATTTATTATGTAGACGAGCTAATGAATATGATTAAATAGATAAACATAGACGGTCGACAACAGTTAATCAATATTGATGGATTTAATTTGATTGTTGAGATTGTTGGAGTGGAGACCACGAAAGGGGTTCAGGAATGTGGGGAGGCAGCCAGCAAGATGGAAGGACGATTTGGTGCGAGTGGCTGGGAAGGACTGGATGCGGAAAACTCACGACCGCACAGAATGGTCTAAAATGGAAGAGACCTTTACTCAGCATTGGGTAGATCAAGGTTGAAGAAGAAAGAAGAAGATGGATTTAATGAAGACTTAAAACGACTAGTCATTTAATTTACAAACGGTAGCACTGAGTCGCGAATTCATATTTTATTACCGAAAAAAAAACTGTCGGTAAAGAAATAATTAGCCCTCATTCGGCCATTGGGGCTGAAACGTTCTCGAATGGAGACCGCGAATCGGCAAGCGCAGCATAGGACGTCCAGCGAGATGAACAGTGGCGTAACTATAGGGTGGCAGGGCTGGCAAAATGCCACGGGCCCCCGACCCAAGAGGGTCCCGGCCCAAGAGGCCGAGAGCTCAGAAATATTTTTTTAACATTGTACTTACCTGAGTATTTTACTTTACTTAAAATTAAACTAAGTAACTACAACGTGACGATTTTTACTGATGGGGCCCCATCAAAAGGATTTTGCCACGGGCCCCAGATGGTATAGTTACGCCACTGGAGATGGACAGCTATCCTGGATGACCTGGTTGAAGCTGCGGGTTAACGGTGGATACAGGCCGTTTCCAACCAAGGCAACTGAAGGTTCGACGGTTGATATGATGGTAATGATGATGAGATCTCATTTTCTGATTGGTTTTTTTGGTTGGTTTTTTGGAGTCTTTTTGTATATTTTATTTCAATTCCAAATTTGTTAGTTTTACGGGTATCCCGTGAAACCATATCGAAAATACAAAGTGAGACATGGATGCACAGAAAAACCAGAAAAAGAGGCCAGCACTGGGAGTCGAACCCTGGTCCTCAGCAATCCGCGCTGCGTGCTATATCCCCTACATCACTGCTGGACAGGAATCTAGACTAGAATTCTGGGTTCGATTCCCAGTGCTGGTCTCTTTTTTCGGTTTTTCTGTGCATCCATGTCTCAGTTGTATTTTCGATCTCATTTTCACAGAATGATCAAATAGATAAATGTCAATTTTAGTTTAAAACTATTTTAAATGCCCTAGTGACTACGCCACGTTTTATTAGCTGTGTTATTCTTTTGCCGAACATAATCCGCGAAAAGGAAGCGTGTCTCTAAATGTTGTTGATGATGATAACAGAACTATACTTGGTTTGGAGAGGTATTTAACTAAATGTAAACAAAACAACGTCAATTGGTGTCTTAAATATTGGAATTCCTCCATTAAATTATCTAAACATTTACACTTCTGTATTGAAATACACTGGTCTAGTTTGTATTACAATGATAGATAAGTAAAATGTTTAAAACCCTTGATTATACCAAATCTGGCAGCGGAAGTTAATTTAGGTACATTGAGTTAATTACCTAAAAGTTTTAAGTATAATTGAAGATTACACGAACATAAACGTGTGACCTTCCGCCTCGCCGCAAGCGCCACAGCATGACCTTAGAGTATAGTACTCGCCCTTCTAGATGCTACACAAACGTCACAAACCAACGCATCCACAAGCGAAGAAACATCGTAAAGTTGCAATACTTCAAAATTAATTAAAGATATGGAAGAGACACAGTGAGAAACATTTATTTAAAAAATACTCGAAACACCCGAAAATTCGTTAGAAGAAAAGAATAAATACAAATAAATGAACATCGGTTAGCGTAAAATTAGCCCTATCTCAATCTTCTTAATGCAAGCCGCAGCGCTGTTTTTCAGTGGGATCCATTTAAAACTAAACACGTAAAAACATACACAAACACACACACACACACTTGCATCCTCATTCTTCATTACGCTCAGTACCTACAATATTTTAGGTCTACGAGTACCAATACTTCTCCGCATTGCAGATCGTTAAACAACTTTTATGTTCTACATGAACTCAAGTCAAATACATTGAACTAACACTAAACTGAATTCATCACCTCGTAAACATTCAAACCTCTGCCTCCTCAAACCAATAAATATTGACACAGCGATGCTATTAACCTTCACTTGAAGGCATCGGCTTATTTGCATGTTGGTGTTGACCCAATGACGGCCGCCATCTTAAGGATTTAGGTTATAAGTAAACCACACGCGACTGCTAAAGTTTTTCTTTTGTATTTTTAAAGGTACGGTCGAACAAATTGAATTATGATCACTCTGATTTCCTTGACAAAGGTATGAGACGTCAAGAGATTTGTAGCACAAAGGTTCCACCCTGGACCATGATTCAATTTGTTCGACTGTACCTGAAACTAATAGACGGTGATTTTTAATCGGTGATCGATGGGTACCAATTTTTCTAATTCAGCAATTGATAGCGATCACAATCAAGTCACACTTGCTTGGGGGGACCGCAGTCTTTTTTTCTATGATATTTTTAATTCGAAAATAACTTTTAACAGAAATACTTTGTCACCCTACTAATGTTTTTGTTTATGAACTTACAAACTCTTTAAAAAGCTTTAAATACTTTAGTTGTCATTGTCAAAGTCGTGATATTGCCGTAAAATCTGCGACTTTTTTATTCGACTGGATGGCAAATGAGCAAGTGGGTCTGCTGATGGTAAGAGATCACCACCGCCATAAACATCTGCAACACCAGGGTATTTATTTATTTATTTATTTATTTATTTATTTATTTATTTATTTTAGGAAAAACAAACAGCTTGAAATAATACAAAGTATGAAACGCATAAAAAATTACAGTAGCTACAACAGTTTCCACTATTAACAAGAAACAAACATGCTGCTCAGGCAATGTATTG
>NC_133491.1:12918336-12924841 GCF_025370935.1 Choristoneura fumiferana
AAATTTGATTTTATTAGGATTTGAATGTTTTACCCTTTACCAAGTTATTTGTGACCTTTGCACACAATTTTGAAGAAAACTTCTCCAACGTAATAAACTTCCGTCATAATTTCTTCGGAGCCAGCAGTTTCTAAGCATCGCTCTTAGATCAAACAATATTTTTGGTGAAAAGGGTAAACAAATTTAGCCTTTAATCGGCTTAACTGAATTCTAATTGCTAATACCCTTCGAAGTGCACGAGTAAGTCAGAAATTTGAGCTCGCGAACAATGGATAGCTCGCTTTTCATTCAAATACTGAAAATCCCACTTATATTATAAATGCGAAAGTTTGTAAGTCTGTTTGTTTGTTACTTCATCACGTCTAAACAGCTCAACAGATTTAGATGAAACTCGGTGAAGGACAAAGAATAGTTTTTATTCCGGAAAATTGCATATATCCCGCGAGATAGCGATAAATAATTCTACGTGGACGGAATTGCAGGACCCAGTTAGTGATTAAATAAAGCATGGCAGTAATTAAATTCATAATGCATTAATGTGCTACTGGCAAAAAACGGAAAAATCAATGGGACAAAAAAGTCACTAATGAAGAGGTTTCAGAAGTCTGGAAGAGAAAAGAACATAGATAGAAACAATAGAGAATCGGAGAGGAAAAATTATTGATCATCTTATACGACATGATGAGTTCATAAACGTCATCTTAAAAGAGAAAGTGGAAGAGAAGTGAAAAAGATGGAGGCCGAGGATTGACTATACATACACCGACAAGAGTGTAGACTCATTAATAAGAAGAATAACTAATTTAATTAGAAGAAATAGGTAAGTTTAAAGAGGTAGAAAACTAAAATTCGTACACTAAACGAACGCGAGTACTAATTGGGACCTAAACCGATTAACCACCGTGCTTCTAAGTCAATAGGAAACGGAGTACGTAGCCAAACTACATCTCTGCAGCTTCATAATTCCCCTCAAAAGCAACTAGTATTGCATCGGCGACTTTCCGAGAAATTAATAACAAGGTAACAAGGAACTAAGCAAACTAACTTAATACAATGAACGAAGCATCGTTGTATGAAATAAAGTGCGACACGACGCCATTACTTTGGCTTTCTCCAAGTATCGGAAACGTTTTCAAACTTGGCAAAAGTTAGAGACAGTGTTATTGTGATGTAACAAGTCCTTTGCAAACAAAATGAGACAGTAGACTCCAATTATCGAAGGCGAAGGCTTTGTGGCGTTGTGTTACGATGTGGTTGGTTAATCTGATTTGTTAGAGTAGGATAAAGTATATACAACCGAATGAAAGGAGAACTAAACTTGAACATGAAACTACCGTGAGACTCACTCATACTTAAAGAAACCGGTCAAGAGCGTGTCGGACACGCCCAAAATAGGGTTCCGTAGGGGTCCACTACGAAAAAATCAAGTAATATTTTTCTACGGATTTCGTATTTTATACGGAATCTTCCAAGTTTAGGCATATTTTATACCTTAGGCTGCTATTATTTCCTTGAAAGTTTGATATATTTACTACCACCCTGAATTTAAAAAAAAAATCCACCCACCGGTTTAGATTTTAGAGGCGGGGACGCTCGATTTTAATGAATACTTTTTGAATATTTTCGCAAACAAATCACTGAATCGAAAAATCGTCCCCTAATGGTTTTTAAAAGACCTATCCAACGATACCACACTATAGGGTTGGATGAGAAAAAAAAATCACCCACATTTTACGTCTATGGGAGGTACCCTAAAAATTTTTTTTTTAATTTTTAACTGTACCATTTTGTCGGCATAGTTAACTTATATATCCGTGCAAAATTACAGCTTTCTAGCATTGATAGTCTCTGAGCAAAGCCGCGGACGGACAGACAGACAGACAGACAGACATGGCGAAACTATAAGGGTTCCGTTTTTGCCATTTTGGCTCCGGAACCCTAAAAAACCGCGCGCCAGTGGTGCGTGTTGAATAAGTCGCCATGTCGCGTGCTCCTAAGGAAGGCTACGAATAAGCCCGAAACATGTTGAGCTAAACTCGATTTAACACATGAGTTATCCGGGTTTGTTTCATTAAATAAATAAATAAATATCCCGGGACAATTCACACCAATTAACCTAGTCCCAAAGTAAGCTTAGCAAAGCTTGTGTTATGGGTACTAAGGAACGGATAAATATAATTATATAGATAGATACATACTTAAATACATATTAAACACCCAAGACCCGAGAACAAACATTCGCATTTTTCATACAAATATCTGCCCCGACACGGGAATCGAACCCGGGACCTCAAGCTTCGTAGTCAGGTTCTCTAACCACTCGGCCATCTGGTCGTCAAATAAATTCATTGAATATGAGAATTAAAATTTTATGTAAAGTCGAACCATTTTATGCCTGACCCTTCGTAGAACGTTCTCACCGTATGTGTCATAATGAATTCCCTTGTCAGGCAATTTCATGTCACTATGACTTTCTACGCAAAGGTCCCAAACTGGGTCCGATTCAGTTGGTTCAATAGTACGTACTTACAAGATTTTATTTTATTTGTGCAGTTTACGTCAAAATTGAGATAGTTTAAAAAAAGTAGCGCCCTTGTTTGTTTTCTCCTTGTACCTAACTATCGTACTATCCCAATAGTAACAAACTGAAGTACTCATTATCCCTATACGTAGACAAGTTTGTTCGTAACCCTCAGTAGAACCCTGTTACAGTCAGAATTTGGCGCATTTATCAAAAAAAAATGATAAGGGCATCAAAGGCTCTCTGCGACAGAGTTCTACCGACTACCGAGTATACATATACGAGCTTGTCAGGGTATAGACAAATTTGATGTTTTGACTCACTAGTTATATGTTTATATTGAAATGTTGAAAACTGTCTAGGAATAAAAGATATCTTTGATGAATGTATTTTTGAACATGACTGTAATAGGTCGACTAAGTATATCTCCTAATTTAGTTGGACTAAACGACTGAATTAAACCATCATGGACAATTACAGTCGGAAGATGATATGTCATAGCAATTAATTTAAATTGTGCCCGTTGGCTTATGTTTTCCAACAACTGTCTATTATGCCCAACGCACACAGACGACGGGTGCGGGTCGGTAGCGGGCCCGCGACGGGCGTATTTACATGGCGGTATGTGGACGACATCACACCCACAGCGCGCGCGAATCGGGCGCGGAACGGCTCATGCGCGGACCTGCGCTTGTCGCCCGTCGTTACAAATAGTGCATGGGCCGAGCGGCAATGGGCAGTGTTTGTATCGCGCTGTCATGCACGCCGCCTCTTGTCAAAGAATGCCACGTACGACGTATACAAGTGAATTTAGTAGTTTACACCAAAGTGCTGAGCTGATGAGCTGATACCGAAAATGTGGCCGGTCGCTGATCCGACCCGAGGCCGTATTTGCCTAACATTTCTGACGCTCGCGATCACAATCAAATGACAGATTTTACATACAAAAACTATCATTTGATTGCGATTGCGAGCGTCAGAAACGTTAGACGATACGGCCTGCGCTCTCTGTGTGAATGCAACGAACCGCGCGGCTCACGCGTTGAAAACGAGCCGACCCGCACACGCTCTGTGTGCGTTGCTCTTTAAACAACAGGAAACAAAATATCATGAGCCACTTAATTAATGAGGACCAATGCTAGAACGATGCAATTTTTTTAATGAAAATGACCTTGAATGAATACCAGAAAAAATATAAGCACGTGCCTTTAGTTATCCTCGAGCAAAGAGTGGTATGATCCTCGAGCATAGCGTAAATTAGGCTTATCTGACAAACAGAATACCACTACTGGAGATTAGGTCATTTAGTTATGACGAGATCCCAAAATGGCACAAATGTGTGACTTTCTCACATACTCGTACTGACTTCATCTAGCGACCCACAATCCTCCCTCACAATAGGTACTAGCAATATCACCTGTGCAACAACATGAAATATCAAACCGTTACTTTGTCCTTATATTGATTGAGCATGTATGCAGATTTGAATTCTGCATTACACACCGACTCGCACTTGGCGATCTTTTTAATAATTTTCACACTTAACCTGCTGAGCTGGCAACGTTGCATTTTTTTAGTTTTTCTCGATTATTCCATTAAAATTGAATGAAAATTAAATGTGGTCTGATAGAACTTCTTATTAGAAGTTAATGTGTCTACTCCAATAATTATTGTGATTAAGAATGTTTATATTTATTAGAAAAATTAATATAGAAGTTTATATCTATTTTTAATCGTTTTTTTTATGATAGGAAAAACTATTACGTCAAAAGGTCATAGGTATAAGGTCTTAAAACGTAGCTATAGCTCAACGTTGTACGCTGTCTGCGAAACATTTACCCAAAAACGAGAGCCCTACCTTTTCCCAAATGATTTTTGGTAAACTTGCCGTGTATATGGGATACGGGGGCGTAATTAAGTGTATTTAGATCCTTTCCCAAACATCATCACCAGAAACAAAGGATACTCTTGTGTCCATAGCGAAACTAAGGGCCGGAAAATTATTACTTATCCCTACTAGCTTTTGTAGGCAGCTTTCCACGCGTGAACCAATTATCTGGCAGTTGAATATAATTAAATAAAGGTTTAAATTAAAGAAAAATCATCATCAGCATCATCCAGCCTATAATGTCCCACTGCTGGGCACAGGCCTCCTCTCAGAATGAGAGGTATTCGGCCGTAGTTCCCACGCGGGCCCAGTGCGTATTGGGAATTTCACACACACCATTGAAATGCTTGGCTAGTTTGTGCAGGTTCCCTCACGATGTTTTCCTTCACCGTTAAGCTCGTTGTGGTGGCTCGTGGCTCGTGGATGTGCCCCAGGCAGCACATTTAGGGAGCGGCAAAATACCTTAAAAAAAATGGTATGTGTGAAGTTCCTAATCCGCACTGGGCGCGCGTGGGAACTACGGCCCAAGTGTTCTCATTCTGAGAGGAGGACTCTGCCCAGCAGTGGGACGTGTATATGCTGGGATGATGATGATAATTCCGTAACAAAAAAAATGTCGACTAGAATGAGTACCGTAAATGAGAGGGCGGCAAATTTTTCTCCCGTCCTGGGCGGCTGATACCCACGCTACGCCACTGGTGTACAGGGGCTGGACGTCCGGTCTCGCCGGGGGCCACAGATAGACATTGGCATCAAACTTAAAAAAATTGGAATTGAAATAAAAATACAAAAGATTCCAAAAAACAATCTTAATTTGATTGCTTGAACGATATCTCTGTCCGGGTGAGCGGTTAGTTCCAATGGAGTGCCGAAAAAAGTTTCTCGATGAGGGCTACGGCATAGTTGTCGCTAGCGTCACTGCTTAAGTGGCTAAATAAGAAACAAACAAGCTGAGATATGAGGTGATAGGGGAAATTCGTGTCGGTACCGTTGACCATCAGTGGTGTAGCGGTATAGCACGCGGTACGGATTACCGAGGACCTGGGTTCGATTCCAGTGATTGGCAGTGATGGTCTTATTTTTCTGGTTTTTTCTGTGCTCTATATTTCAGTTTGTATTTTCAATTATAAAACCCCTCTTTTTGCGTAGGGGGCTAAAATCATGGCTGCTATCAACGGTAAAACTTCTCTATACACTACATAACAAATATTCTTTATTGATCGATCACCAAAAGCAGTACAGTAACGTGACAATGTTTAGAGAACGTAAATAACTCAGTAAAACCACCTAACTTTTATATCGTCTGCCCACAAAATCCTATAGACAGAGACTTATTTATTACTTAGAAATCAGAACAAGTCAAGGGCCAGTCCATTGGAAAATAACTTTTTTTATCAACTCTCAAAATTGTATTTAGATTCGAAGCTCGAATCGCTCGCATAGTTATCCAAAACAGTGGGTTTATTCGTCCAGTACAATGACTCTTAAAATTGTTTGATAGGCAGATTGTAAAGTTGAAATAGGCTTAGCCATAAAAAGAGTAATGGATTAAGTACCGAGCGACACAAAGCACGGGCGAAGTGCCTCCGTTTCGGCTGGGGCAAAAATCTGTTCGCTTTAGCTATTTGCTGCCGGCAGCTCGTTTGCTGTTAATCTCCTTCTCTATCTCTTTCTACTTCATCCAAGATTTACTCCAAGTCCTGCTGTTCTGTGCACGGCGGCTAGGCTGTGAAATCGCTTGCCCACTGCTGTCCGACAATCTTCCTCCGTATACTCGTTCATTTTGAGAATATTATTTTAACTACCTAATTTAACAAAATGACTAAACCAGGGAGTTGGTTGGTTCCACTGCCTGTCACCGCGGACTCCATCTACGTAGAATTCGTTTTTCGCTATCCGGCGGAACTATGCAATTTTCCGGGATTAAAACTATCCTATGTCCTTTTTCGGGACTCAAACGATCTGTATACCGTATCTGTTTAGACGTGATGAGGTAACAAACAACAGAATTATAAAACTTTCACATATATAATATTAGTGGAATTATATCCTAGTGCCTTCCACGAAGACGCGTGATTTTGACAAAATTAGACATT
>NC_133491.1:12928810-13060259 GCF_025370935.1 Choristoneura fumiferana
TGAAGTTTTGGTGGTCACGCCAGGATCGTTTCTGCAGGACGGAACTTCTCTTCGAAACAGTTACGGCATCGACTCAAAATTTGTTTATAGCATACTCAGTAATTTTCACATTTATGGAAACCTATGAACGTAAAGTAGATTCAGGCTACGTAGATAGGTTATAATAAGCAAATGGATTACCGTTAGATACATGAAAGCCATTTAAGTATAAACATCACACCTAAAACCCTTCATTTCAGAACCAATTCACTAGAAGGAATGAACAATACTCGTATTTTGCAGCCGAACTCAAAATCCACAAACATTTTTCATTTCACAAAACCAACAGTCACTCTAATAACTAGCAGCATAGATTCTGTTTTGCAATGACTTTTAATTTCCAATGTAACTTTGTCTATCATACTGTAACCACTTTCATTTTGAAATTAACGAGTTTCTATGCGAATCTTGTATGTAATGAAATAGAATTCATTTTGAGTTAGCTTTATGTTACAGCAATGAATACGAAACGTGGTTTTGTGACAATTACCCAACAAATTTGAGTTCCATCTGCAAATGGATTGCCTTGAATACCTATTGGATTTAATGCATTGGATTTGTTCTTGTATGTTGTCACTTTCAAACAATACACGTTTGTTCGAAATTCACTACGTATATTACACTATGTACAGTCAAGGGCATAACATACTACTACTAAAGCCAAAGTCAAAATATCTTTATTTAATTTAGGCTATAACAAGCACTTATGAATGTCAAAAAAAAAACTACCACCGGTTCGGAAAAACCTCTATTGAGAAGAATCCGGCAAGGAACTCAACGAGGTATATTTTTTTTAACAGATTTACAATATTATTAAATGATATCTATACCTACATCACAAGTATTTAACACAACTTTATTTTTAACACAGTAGGTTCGCTATTTGAAGGGATCGCTAATGCGGATCGGAATTATTTCCAAATATCCCTATAATACGCCTTAGATATTAATGTCTTGTGCGTTCAAGACCTCGAAAATATTGATATATAAGCACACCTTTATACGATTAGACTAGTTTGCTAATGTCGTTTGGAACTCGCAACAGAAGATCGGTTTTCTTTTTCTTTCTCATATCAATCTTTAGCAAAACGATACCGACAAGTCCCGAGAGACATTAACATTCAGTTGTACTGTACCTCAATATAAGTCTCGCTTAACCGCGTTAGGTTTCCTTACCTAATAAGAAAAAAAACCGGAATCCTCATAAGATGACTAGCTTGTCTACCTATCTGTCCGTCTAACACAGCCAATTTGCTCTGAAACTACTGAACCGATTAAAAAAGTTAATTATCGCCAGTATACTTGATCTAGTGATTAGTGTTTTTCCATCGTATTTTCTCGAATAAGTTTGCATTTATCTTACTTCCTTAATTAGTCAGTTAGTTCAGTAAACTTCAGTAAACTAGTTGAGAGAGCAAGATAAATACGAAATTTTCAGACAAAATACGATGACAAAACATAGAAATGAATAGAAAAACCAGAATAATAAAACTAGCGCTGGGAATCGAGCCCAGGTCCTCGGCATTTCGTGCTACGTGCTATACCACTACACCACCACTACTTACGCTGACGCTGTTCTTATTTTTATGGTTTTTCTGTGCATCTATATTTCAGTTTGTATTTTCGATATGGGTTTAACGGGATGACCGTAAAAGTAAAAAAAAATTTGGAATTGAAATAAAAAATACAAAATGATTCCAAAAAAACAATCTTAACATATTTATTAATTGATATAGAAACTTATTTGAAAATTGATAGAACAATTTCATTTATTTAGCTGAACGTGCCCGTTTCATGCTCGTAATACCCTGAACGTATAACAAACTAAAGATAAAACAAACAGCAATTAAAATAAGAAAACAAAATAAAACTCATCTCCGCTTATTACAGGGGGACTACTACCAAATTCAAAATAAGCAATTCGTATTCCGTTCCTCTCTTGCTCCTATTACATACTGTTAGCGTGAGCAAGACGGCGCAAGAAGTTCGAAATTCCAACTTCGGTGTACAGTGCAATTGCCAAACAAAATAAAGACACAGTTCCAGCAAAAAGTTCTTATATCGCCGCTATGAAAAGAAAGTGGCGCGATAAGAAAACTATAACACGGATATAATGAAGCTAAAGCGAGTCAGTCCGGATATTACTGAAATAAGGAGTTTCCTTGATATTACAGTTTCAGATAAAAGGTTTGGCTTTTGCACTCTCTTTGTCTATTCAAGTAGCTACAGACCAAGGCCGTTGATAGCGACAGTTGGCGAAATATTAAGTTTTTATTGCAGCTATACTAGCCTAGTGGTTTGAGCTTTGGACTCTTAAAACAGAGCTGGCTTGCATTTCGGAATTTATTTGAAACTAACCCTGAGCTTTAAGGTAAAGAACACACTGTGAAGAAACATGTGAAGAAATTCGATCGTGTGTGTAAAGTTTCTTTATCCACACTAGGTAAGCCCTCTCATTATGCGAACAGTCCTGTGTCCAGCAGTGAGCCTATATAGGCCGACTGTTATGATGATGAAATTTTAATTGTAAGTTTCGTTAGTATCAATCAACTAGGAAAAAATAGAAAAAAAATACAGTGGCTACTACCTACACCGGGACCTCAAATTTCGTATAATTAGGTTCTTTAATGACTTGGTTTTCTAATCGTCATAATATGATTAGGAACCATTACAAATAAGGCAATTAAGCTATAAACAACATCATGATTTCCTGATATTTATAATTCCTTAATTACTGTATAGGGAAACAAGCATCTTGCTAAAATGGATACAGTAATTATGCTAAGTGCGAGGCAACAAAAAGCTATGATTAATAGCTTGAGAAGCTATCAGTCTAGACTAGACTACGTCTATTGTGGTGGCTGAATGCATTCTGTTAATAGTCGATGGTGATACGGCAATTTGGAGGTTGTTAATCCCTGTCAAATGGCTGCAGTCCAGTCTGCTGCAAATATTTATTAGGACATAACAAAGTTAAAGCGGTAGTTTAAAAACGCGACCGGGAATGGGACAAGCTTTCATTTGATTCCCATATTGTTACAAAATAAAAAAATCACCTCCTTCTCCATATTTTTTAAGCGGCTAACATGGTCAGAAATATTTAAGACAAAACAAATTTTTGAGGTCCGAAACAAAATCATGTCGCGAAACTACAAAACAAAACAAATAAATTACTTAGTATTACGAGTGTAAATAAGTTTCTAAATGGCTAAAAATAAAAAATAGAATGATAATTTATGCATTACGCTATCAACCCTGTGGTTCTGCCATTTAGAAAAAAATACTAAACTAGAGATCCCTTGAAGGGATAAGTTTGTCGGTACATTTATCTCAACTTTTGTTAATTGTGTACATATGCATATAAGAACATCTGTTACTATACTATGGTTGCAATAAATGAATTAGGAAACAATTACGTTTTAACAAACATACAAGAGAAACATGCAGTTGAATTGAGAACCACCTCCTCTTTAGATTTCGGTTAAAAACTTACAATTTTCTTCAGTCAGACCGATAAGAAAATATTGAGAATATTCTCATACCAGTTTGAAGTGTATGCTAAACAAATATACCAATAAGAACTCCAGACTCCAACATTAGCAAATTAAATTGTAAATAACCTTGCGATATGCTTGCTAATGAAATTTAAAATCAAGGCGATACAGAACAATCGTATACAAACTATTCTACCAGAGAGGAAGAGAGAAAAAACTGTACTGAATACAGATGAATCGATGAGCTACATAGTGTTACCAAGGAAAGGGAGCTGCTGTACGAGTTAGTAGAGTTTTTATTTTAGCTTTTATTTTTGTACTTTATCAATGTTTTCGCATTCACTATCGTTCTGTTGCCTCAGAGCAGATCGCCGGCAAAGACTGAAAGCCCGCTGGATGCTCCTAAGCGTGTAGAAAAAAGAGCAAAAAGTGGACTATTAAGCAAGTACTTGTGTTTTTGACGAAGAGCAAGCAATGGAACGAAAATATCAAAATAAGTAGGTACACTTACCTTACAGTGCAGTGCAACTGAGGAATCAACTGCCTTAAGCCAGTATTTAAAAACAGTTATGACATCGGGGCTTTCGAGAAAACGGTTTATATTTTTTTAAAGCCAGGAACAGACCCGTGACTGCTTGATTTGTTGATATTAATTGGCATCAGTGATCGTTTGCCATAAGATGTCTCGCGTCCGTTTGTCTTCCTCTCATAATCAAAAAAGACTAGCGAGTTTGCTCGTGGAGCTTTCCAGCATTGTGTGACCAAAGTCGATTGCCAAAAGCAAACAGAGGACTGACTCAATCGTCGAGTCGTTTACATGCTGTTTGCAGAACACAAGCAAAAGCACAGGATTCAATTGCCGGGGCATTGGGCATCGTCCTTTTTCTAGAACTTGTCTTTGTTGGGAGTGAATTGAATTGTTAGCTTTGTTTTACTTTTTGGAGGTGTTTATAAGCTTCAGTTGTTTTGTTTTTTGACTTAATTTCATAGGATTGGATGCAACTTTTATACTTCCGTGCTTCAAAAGGGAAAAACGGTACTTACGTGGGATCACTTTGCTGTCTGTCTGTCCGTCTGTCAATAACTTTTATAACCCAGGACGCAAAAAGATGGGTTCTATAAGTTTGACTTTAATGTCTGTCTGTCTGTTTGTGGGATCGTAGGTTTCAAAAGGATGGATCGCTTTTACATTCATTATACATTCATTTCACGCGGAAGCGAATTTTCTTTCTCTTTCAAATTTCGATTCTCAGCCGTTTTTAAGATATTTAACTTTGAAATGACAATGGGAAGACCATTATGGACAACAGGCCCCTGTTTCTCAAAGCTTACAAGTCTAATAATATTAGTGTTTTGTCTCGTAAATTGAAGGAGAAAATGAGACAAAACACTATATATATTATTGACTAATATGTTTTGAGAAATTGGGTCTTGATGAACTTTGAAATGACAATGGGCAGACCATTATGGAGAACAGATGGCCGTTGGGGTCAAATAGTTCTCGAATGGAGACCGCGGATCCGCAAGCACAGCGTAGGACGTCAACTAGATGGACGAATGACCTGGTTAAAGTCTCGGGTTCACGGCGGATGCAAGCCGCTTCCAACCGAAGCAACTATGGGGGAGGCCTATGTCCAACAATGGACGTCCCACATCTGATATGATGATGATATTGATGATGCCCAGTTGAATATATATTTATGATCAGTGTGTTTTGTTGCCATGACATTTTTCCCTTGATTTTTATTCTGTGGTGGATATGTAAAAAAGCCGTGGTGGCCTAGTGGTTTGACCAATCGCCTCTCAAGAAGTTCATGGGTTCAAATCCCAGCTCGCACCTCTGAGTTTTTCGAAATCCATGTGCGAAATTACATTTGAAATTTATCAGGAGTTCTACGCTGAAGGAAAACATCGTGAGGAAATCTTCACACACCTGTGAAGTAATTCAATGGTACCTATGTGTGAAGATCCCAATCCGCACTAGGCCCGCGTGGGAACTACGGCCCAAGGCTACGTGCCCAGCAGTGGGACGTAAATAGACTGGGATGCAAAATGCAAATACTGTTATGTACATATATGCAGTATAATATGTCACCGATGCTATGTTGTCTACATTATGTAAATCCAGTAATGAGGTCACTAATAGATTCTGATTCAGTGATTTGCACCATTAGTGCTCAATTAGCAATAATATCGTATTCATATCTGTAATTATATCGGCAGCTCGTCAAGTGTGGTTTACAATAAGGTATCGATGTCTTCGACTGTACCTATATGTTTGCAAGATGAGATGGGAAGGTCAATGACGCCTGTGATGACGATAGTATGTGATTTTAATCAATTTCCCTGAAATACTAAGGATGTTACAGTATAACCCGTGGTCATCCATTCCCTATCCAGCACTTTGACATGCCAACCACATTGATATGCCAGCCTGTTCAGTTGTTTTCAAACCATCCAGTTTTTTTAATTTATTTATTTCTTGGTTTGTTATAGTTATTTTTTTCTCTTAATTTTATTTGCGTATGTATAGATAAGTGGTTTATTTATTATATTTGTGTATCGTTCCGTGAGTCACAGATGGTTCTGGCAGAAAATCAGCGCTGCAGGCGTCTAACGCTTCAGCATAATGCTGAGTCAGCGGCCGTTTCACTTTCGCGGGAACACACAAAATTGTGTATATGTATTTACTATTTACATGTGCTTTTCTGTAATTTTTTTATTTTTTATTTGTGTAAATTTTGCTGTATATGTGTGTGTTCTGTGTTAGTGAATAAATGTCTTCTTTCTTTCTTTCTTTCTGGTGGCCGAGTGGTTTGACCTATGGCCTCTCAAGCAGAGATCGTGGGTTCAAACCCCGGTTCGCCCCTCTGGCTTTTGAGCTGGTTTACACGGTACCAGTTAAATCGTACCAGTATCATTACATTGCGGGCCCGCGAGTCTAGGAGTAAAGGTCGGCCACACCGCTGCTTAAAAAACGGTGACGGTACGGAATCGCAGTGACGTATAGTATACGCACCGTTTTTATCGCATGCCCTTCACTCCACACCGCTGAAAATACGCAAACAGTGCGGAATCGCAGTGACGTGCCATAAACGTCATGACTTTTGATGGAGAGCATGCGTAGAAGTCCTGACGTTTACGGCACGTCACGCTTCCGTACCGTTTGCGTATTTTAAGCACCAGTGTGGAGAGCATGCGATTTTTAAGCAGCGGTGTGGCCGCCCCTTTACAAATGATCCATCAACCGCCGCAATGGTATACTAAGAGAGAGAGAGAGAGACATTTATTTACACATATTCGATACACAGAAAAAACACTTGAGGAAGAAATAATAATTAAAAAAAACATCGAATAGTATAAATTGGGGCCCACTCAGCATAATAAATTAGAAATAGAAAACGTTTATTCGCATTTCGCAAATTACATAAGTACACAAAATAAACAAGTAAGTATAAAGTAAATATTAATGACAGTATTTGCGAAATCGCGAAACGGTCTCAGCTCAGCATAGTGCTGGCCGTAGAGGCCAACGCTGGTCTTCCGCTGTGACTGTGGGAAGGCGACATAAATTCAAAAAAGTAAATCTAAAAAGAAACAAACAGTAATAATGCCTTTACTACTACAAAAAAAAAACTACTGGCCCCTTTTATTACTGTCGCTGTGTAAATCAGCACTTAACCATATAGATGAGTGAAGTTAATCAGTACGATGATGTAGGTGGTACATAGATTAAGTAAGTCCAGAGGTAGCGCGATGGTGATGGGCAGTATGCGCCAGATGCGACACTGGAATGGTCGTAGCTCGGTGTACCGTAAAAACAGATTCACTTCTCCTTTGGTTGAGTCATCTGAAGAAATTAAAAGTTTACTTAATTGTAAAAGACAACGAGAAGGTTACCTATCATTTTAGAATTGATGACCGGATTGTAGTTGTTGAAAAACTTTGCGCTAACCATTGAATTTGCCCGCCGTATCACAAAATTTACAAGTGCTACAAATCGTCGTTACTACACATTTTTTTATACAAATTAGTGATAATTGCTTCTCTAATTTTTAATTAGTTTAATTATTCTCTAATGATTAACCTCCCAACAGTTTCAATATAGACGAACGATTTTTGAAACCGCAAGTACTTCAGGATTGATATAGAAGTAAACTAACCTTCTTTTTATCTTAAATATATCCTGAATAGTTAATTGTTTCAGGAACTAAAATCGTTTATCCATGTGAAACAGTGCAGACAAATATTTTCTGCGAAAAATCAGGATCCTGTGATAATTATATTGAATTATAGCTTTTGCCCGCGTGGAATTCGGCTATCGCGCGCTGTTCCCTCGGATACTGTGCATTTTTCCGGGATAAAAAGTAGCCTATGTCATTCTCTGGCCCATAAACTATCTCTATGCCAAAAATCACGCCGATCCCTTGCTCCATTTCGACGTGAAAGATGGACAAACATACAAACACACACACTTTCGCATTTATGATATTAGTATGGATTGTAGCACGTATAACAACTTTGTGATGTAGTTGTGATTTTTTGCCAGTAGCTGTCAACATGATATTAGCACAAAGGTTCTTTCTTTCACTGTACAAAACTCTTTAGATAAGCGTCACTAACCAGGCTCGTCAAACAACTTATGCATGAGCAGCAACTTTATCCGCTCCACCTCAACCCCGTATTGTTCTACCACCAGGCAAGGCGCGAAGATGAAGAGGGTCACCTGCGTCACGTGGAGCGCAGAGAAGCCGACTGATGCTATTGGTTCCTGGGAAAAGGAGATAAACGCACAGTTATACATAAAAACTTTCCGCTCCGGAGCAAAATGTAACTGATGCCAAAATCTACAATAAGCAAAATAAACACAACGTATTATTGTGAAATACGCGAAAAATACAATAATGCGTACTTATATACTTATTTTGCCATTGGTTACGCTGTATATTTGGCGTTTTGTGTATTTTGCTCGAAAGCGCTTTTATTCCAATTTTTTTTAATTTGTAAGTAATGAAGTAGTAGCCCATTTCAAATCCCCGTCTATCCCACTAGTCCCATTGAGTTGTCCCAGTAGTCCCATGGGACAAGTGGCACTTCTGCAAGCCGAAACCCATCCTTTTCTAGTGGTCAGACTGATTTTAAATTTGGAATTCATATGTAAATGGGCTAGTACCCTAAAAAATCTATTTGGTGTCAGATTTTGAACATGAAACTACCGTGAGACTCACTCATATTAAATGATATTGTAACGGATAACTCACGTCTTAAACCGAGTTCAGCTCGACATGTTTCAACAACATAACATGTCGAGCTAAACTCGGGTTAAGACGTGAGTTATCCGTTACAATATCATTTAATATGGTGTCAGATTATTAGAAAATCGGTAATTTTTCCTTTTGAAACAATAAAATGATGAAGACAGTAGCCAGCTAAAGTTACGCGTGCCGTTATGCCTCGCGACAGTTTTACTGCAGCGTGACAACACGGCCCCTCATCGCGGAACTTTGAGGCGCTTTATCTTTGTCATTAATTTTTTTGTTTCATTGACAAAAGAAAACATTATCTAAAATTTTCTGATAACCTAACTGAAGGATTAAATAGCCAGGAAACTACTCAATTGGAGGGTAATCAAAGTACTTACACGATTTGAACTAGTGAACCATCAGTGGTACTATCTGATGGTACCATGGTAAAGAAGGGCGGATAACGGTAGTCCAACTTTTGGAACTACACTGTGATAACGGTAATGGGACTTTTGGGATGAAAATATTAGTGCCACTTGTCCCATGGGACTACTCAATGGGACTAGTGGGACAGACGGGATTGTGTTAAAAATGATTTTGGTTACAAAAAAAAATAAGTTTTAAAAAAGACCAATACCTACTCGTAGAAGAATAATCGAAATATAATACATAGGGTTAATGATTTAAATAAAAAAACAAATATAACATGATTTCGAGCTATAGAGCGTGAATGATTTTTGCAAAACAGAGCTGCTATTCCGGCAACATTACTTACCATATCTTCAATAACCAACAATATGTGGTAAGCGTTCAAAATTATTTTTGGTACAGTGCAAATTACACTAATGAAAAGCTGAAAAATAAGAAGAGGTCTTTCAAAGTCGTTCGAAGTAGAGAAGAAATTATGAGTTGCTATAAGCTTTTATGTTTTATTCAAATACTAGCTTATGCCCGCGACTTCATCTGCGTGGATCTAGGTTACCGAGCGGTGGCGCCCTCTACTGGAATGAAAGGTATCCTATGTTGATCCTTGGGGTTCAAACTATCTATATACCAAATTTCATCAAAATCGGTTCAGTGGTTTCGACGTGAAAGCGTAACAGACAGACAGACAGAGTTATTTTCGCATTTATAATATTAAAGTAGGGATTGTAAGTCAAATTTTGCGTGCCCAAGATTGGGTTGAAATTGGGCACGTACTGTAGACTACAGGTAATTATTTAAAACTAGCTTTTGCCCGTGCCTGGGTTCCGTCGGGAACTGTGCATTTCTCCGTTATAAAAAGTAGCCTATGTCACTCTCAGGCCCGTAAACTATCGGTATGGCAAAAAATACGTCGATTAGTCGCTCGGTTTCGACGTGAAAGACGGACAAACATACAAACACACTTTCGCATTATGGGAAATAAACTTTCTTTGGACAATCGGGTAAAAACAGTCGTAGTGCTTTGACCTAAGGCCTCTAGCAGAAAGTCGCGGGTTTGAGCCTCCGCTTTACGGTGAAACCTACATTACTTCTTTGTTAGGACAACTTGGAAGTCTGTTATACAAATGCCCATCATTGTGCTAGGCCAGGAGGTGTGGATACTATAAATAATAAACAAAAAAAAGCGTTTAGTTATTTTCACTTACAGATGCATAAAGTTCAGGCAACACCGTATCTAAAGCATCAGCTAAGTTTTTATACAAATCTAAACAAAATCGAATCCTCGATTGCTTCAATGTCTTGTTATTGCTGACATAGCAATAGAAGTTATAATTTTTCATCTCTTCCATACGGCGCCGCAGCATTTTCAATCGATACCTCGTCATATCGAGCAAGATGAATCGCCACACTCTATTCAAATCCAAAGCCAAAAGCGAAAATTGAGAGATCAAAAACAAACTCAAATCCTCGTAATTGGGAAACCAAATTGAATACAACACGGTGTAAAAGAACCTAATTGCCCATAGAATGAAAGTACAAATTAGCATCTTACTTCTCGTGCTAGTGTAGTACTTGGTACCTATTCGCAAGTAAGTATCGATGTCGATTAATTTCTGAAAATACGGACGAATTTGGTTGTTTAAAGTTAAAGTTACAGCCACAGTTGCCGTGTATTCTATCACAGACCATACTATAGACAACTCCTGACCAGCGCAGCAAGTTAAGTTAGCATACACATTTATGATAACTAAAGAAACACAATACGTAGTAACACACACTTTTAAACATAACTTGTACTTCCAAACGTTAAAATCGAATCCGCATATTAGCAACCAGATTAAAATCGTCTTGTAAAATTGCACTAGGTTAATTTGGGATAGTGATTTTAAATTGCATTTAGTTAACATTTTGTGAATTCTGGTTAGACTTGTGAGATGTGTTAACAGTGGAGCCCGTGTTAGTGCTGTGTTTGATGACGGTTTCAAACTAACACGGTCAAAGGATTGTTGGTCTGATTTCGGACGTTGCATTTGGTGCTTTTCATAATGAACGGGCCAGGATCACTCCGGCGTAGCGTTGACGCTTTCGCGTCGTAGTGATGTGGAAGACCCTAAAAAATATCGATATAACTTAAGGTCCAAGCGGGCGCTGGGATGGGGGACGGGGGTTGCAAGCTACTAGAACGTCTAGACTAAGATACAGAATGAAACCTATAAGGCTTCTTCTAAACCTTCCTATATGCAGATAAGAGATGCAATGCAACTTTCTGAAAATAATTCTGGCAGCGCCTATACGATTGTGATCTAAAATAATTTGTCATGCTACTCTTGCTACCACGTGTACAAGACAGCTACGTCTGTGTGACATATTAATAAAGATCATGATTATTTTAGCTTACTAAGCGAACTGAGACTAACCTAAGTTAAAACCCCATCCCTATCCCTTATCTGCAGGAAAGTCCTCTGAAATATAAATTTACAGTTTCAGAAAAAAAATATCGTTCCCTTGTATATCTGAAAGAGTTGGCAAATGAATCACTTGGGAAAAAAAATTTTCATACAACAAAACGTCATAACACTATAGATTCTGTTCTACGCCCATTACAGGTGCCAAAAAGCGAGAGTGCGCCATTGTGAAAGATTAGTTAAAGTGATAAGTGTCACTGTCACTTTTTTAATTGACGTCAACTGACCATGGCTCACAAAGCTTCCATACAACTTACAACGTCATAACACTATAGATTCTGTTCTATAAAGCTTAATGCCCATTTTACTCTGGCAGGTGCCAACAAAAGCTGAAAGCCTACAATGCTGCGCTTGACATTGTGAAAGAATTATTGTTGAAGAAGTGATAAGTAATGTAGAATTATTTTTTGGTCCCTTTTTTAATTATTTATTTTGGAAATTAAAATCCATGTAGTGTTAATAACAATAATCTGACGCCTAAGTTAGTAGTCACAATAAACAATTCAAATAAAATACAATAAAATTAAATAACATCCTAATCACCTCCCGTTGACAGATGTAAGGCATCCCAAACATGCAAGAATGGGCCATCGATCCTTTCCGCAACAGTGGCCAGGAGGCTGTTGGCTGTTGGCTATAGTATAGTGACCAACATGATCCCTAACGCCTACAACTTTTCATCATCGGCCATTCTTCAAATGTCAAATGCGACTCGAATTTTTATATAAAGACAATAGTTAGTTAGTTTTAGTTAATTTTATGTGCTTTCATTTTTATTTTTATGTAAAAATCCAAATAGACTCTACATATATAGCTTTCTGAGAGTCATGCTCGCCACGGCCAAATTAGCACAAAGTAGAGTACCTAGGTTCTAATGAAGTCGTGTTAAAATTCAACGAAACAATTGATACAATGTAGAAAACACACAATCTATTTTTGAGTTTTTAAATTTATATCTGCTAACTTCAACAATTATATTGAAAGTCAGTAATATTGTTAATTGTTTTAAACTTTCGCGTTTAACTAGTAAACTAGTAAAGTATAAATACCACTATTGACCATTGGTCAACCTGTGACCGAAACCATAATATCAGTGATTTTAAAAACAAAACGCGTAGATTCGGTAAATATTCAAATCACGCATGAATTCTCAAAAAGAGAGACCAAAGGCCACACGTCTTACGAATAAATAAACCAAATCGCAAGGAAAAACCTATCATTAGTGAAGCAAAATAAATAGTTTAGAAGCGGCCATTAGTCGAGCAAGTCGACAATGTCGCCCGCTTTTATATTATTAAGTTGTTGCCCCGTGAATCTGGGCCTATGACAATTGACATAAAATGGATGCGCTATATTTTCAACGTAGATGAACGAGACTGACACAGCCAAGGGATTAGCTCGTTGAAGTAGCAAAGGGCAGACCATATAGCACGGAGAACAGATGGACGTTGGGCCCGAAAAGTTCTCGAATGGAGTCCGTGGATCGGCAAGCGCAGCAGGACATACAACAATGAGATAGACGGATGACTTGCGGCCGTATTTCCTAACGTTTCTGACACTCGCAATCGCAATCAAATGACAGATTTCGCATACAAAAAACACAGTATAACAAGCACTTGAAACATTTTTATACTGTGCAAAAACTGTCATTTGATTGCGATCGTGAGCGTCAGAAACGTTAGACAATACGGTTCCTGGTCCTGTGGTCAAAGCCGCGGCTCAAATGGAGGTAGGCCGCCTCCAACAGAAGCAACTGGAGGTTTATGGGGGAGGTCTATGCCCAACAATGGAATTCCTACGGTTCATATGATGATGATGATGACTATATTGGATGATGGTTATAGCTCTTTTTCTTTTATTTCACTTTGTTGTCTATATTTTTCTTTGATTTGTTTTATTTTATCATCGTGTCTTATTATCTTGAGTAGGTACTCAGAATGTCATTGATCTTGTGTGTCTTGATTATCGAAACAACTGTTGTTTGTTTGTTTACTTCACTTTTTACCATTTGTTCACTATTTATTAGATTAATATTGCTACATCTACATGTTATTTATTATAATTGAATATTATGTTGTTTTTGTTTTCGTCTTGTTTGCTGCACGTGTGGTTGACCGTGGCAATTGTCAAAATGTCATGCTTGTGTTGGTAGCGCTGACCATAGACAGTCGCGTTCACAATTAGACACGGCCCGGTCGCACGCGCAGCGTGCAATGACGGCCTCACGGTTCCACCGGAAGACCAGCGCCAGCTCTTGAGCCGGCATTATGCTGAGGTGGGTCCGTTTCGTGAACCTAACAGTAACCTTCTTTTAAGTCACTGTTCCGAATAAATGTATTTTCTTTCTTTCTTTCTTTCTTTCTTTCTTTCTTTCTTTCTTTATTTCTTTCTTTCTTTCTATATTATATTGTTTTGATATTACCTACAGAAAAATCGTGATTCAGCGATTACCGTCGCCCATGGACACCTGCAACACCAGAAGAGTCACAAGTGCGTTGCTGGCCTTTTAGGTAGATACATAAATAAAAAATACTAATCCTCTATGGGGAACAAACCTATTTTTGCTGTCTTTTTGTGCGGAACACTCAGTGCGCGAGGCTGACTCATATTAAGTTGCCTCATCCAAACTTCCTTCTACGCTCCAGCGTTACCGACCCTCCACTCCACTGTCGTTAACTTGAATGATTGAGAACTTAAGGTTTCGACTTCATTGCTTTCAATTTGCTGCACTAGGGATGAAAGGTATTGTACCCTCACTGTCTCTAATTCAGACTATGTATAATTTAGTTTTGAAGTAAGTTGCTACAGTTATGTTTATTGTAGCATTAGAAAAAGGATAAAAATCTTGATTTTTAATTGTTTTTTTTTTATCTACACCCATATAGTAAATCCTCCATTACGCGTTCAAAAACCATAGATAATGACCAGCATTACGACATTGGATTCTATTATGAACACGGCTGTATCGTAATGGTCATTACGATGCAGATATCTGTATCTTAATGAGATTTCATACATCATTTGCCTTGGTCTGAGAAGAAGATTTTACTTTATGTAATAGAGCATTCAGTCATTTATTTCGACTAGATCTAGCATAAATAAGAAGTTTACGAGCATGAAAAGTGAAAATATTATTTGTAATTGGGGAGACTGGACGAAAAGAATGTCAGAAAACAATGAACAGTGAGAAAGCTTAGACTATGGAGATCCTTCTTTGTCTCTCCTTCCTCTTTGTGAGAAAGTAAATGTAGATAAGGCAATCATGCCGTTTAAAACCGCCGCTCTCCATAGATACATACTTCTCCGTTGCCGACATGTTGGCCAATCCACAAAGAGCACCTAAATTGCCAGCTCTATGGCAACGCTGAGGGAATTTAATAGTAAAAAATTTCACTGAGTGGTCAGTGGACAAAGGAAGTCAGTCGGTACAATTTTCTACTTGAGGCACAAGCACCGGATTAAGTCCGTCACACGGAGCTGCAATGTCTTGATGTGGCATCTTTTTACCCCCGACGCAAAAAGAGGGGTGTTATAGTTTGACCGCTATGTGTATATCTGTGTCTGTGTATCTGTCTGTGTGTCTGTCTGTGGCACCGTAGCTTTTAAGCGGGTATACCGATTTGAATGCGGCTTTTTTATTTTCAAGCGATGCTTCTTAGACATGTTTCATCAAAATTGGTTCAGCTGTTTTTGAGATATTGAACTTTGAAATGACAAAGTCGGGGTTTTCCAACTTTTTGTTGGTTATTAAATTCCAAAAACCTGCTTAATAAAAAAACCGCATTCAAATCGGATCACCGGTTTAAGAGCTACGGTGCCACAGACAGACAGACAGACACAAACTTATAACTTATAACACCCCTCTTTTTGCGTCGGGGGTTAAAAGGGCCTAGGTATTGTTGAGATGCCGTCCCGGGAAGCTGACTGCATAGTTTAGTCATGCGTGAGAAAAAGTAGCTTGTTGAAAAATCGTTTAATCGTTAAGCGTGATTGATACAGGTGTTAATTTGCGGAAGCCAATATCCAATATCACTAAACTACAATACACGTGTGATGCATTGGTACAGTCACCAGCATTAATATCTGCCACGGTGGAACGTGTAAAATATTTGACACGTCCTACCTTAGAAATAGAGTCGTATCGGATATTTAATAGACGATTTGTTGTATCAGATAATAAATAATATAATTTGTGTTTACAAGTTTAGACATACAGTAGGCACACATAATAGCTGTAACAGAACTAGTGATTGTACGAGTACGTATAAGAAACGCTCTCTTTTGTCGCTCTCTTCTTGCATAACCGACGATATAGTTCACATCCACAACAATCGTGTACACCATCCTTAAGAGCGTTTATACCTGCTGAGCTGGCAACGTTGCATTTTTGTTAGTTTTTCTCGATTATTCCATAAAAAAATAATGAAAATTAAAAATGTGGTCTGATAGAACTCTTCTTAATAAATATATAAGTTAATGTGTCTTCTCCAATAATTATTCGTTATAGACTTTTATTTTCTTAAAAAACGTTAATAAACATTATAATTCGTTTTTAAAGAATATAAAAGTCTATCACGAATAATTATTGGAGTAGATACATTAACTAATTTAGGTATTAAAAAGAGTTCTATCACAACAAAACACAATAAAATAATAAGTATAATATTCAATTAATGTGTACTTTCCGGATGAATTTCTGCTATCATTTGCACACTTGCTTGCAGGTTGGGTATGCCCTAACATAATTTAAGACCTTTTACTAACCGTATTCTTGCAAAATTTCTGTTTCTATTTCTATTTCTATCAGACCACATTTTTAATTTTCATTATTTTTTTATGGAATAATCGAGAAAACTAACAAAAATGCAACGTTGCCAGCTCAGCAGGTATAAACGCTCTTAACTTCCCGGTCATTGGCAGCAAACCACTCCGCCAAACAGCGGAGGACTTAAAAACTTTCATGCACCACAAAGCGCTCAATTATATAAAAAAGTAAAAGAAACCGGTAATCCAGGCGGTTATCCCTTTGGTGGAGTTCACTTTGTCTTTCGGTTTGCCGGTACAGGATATTTTGGTGCAGCTAAAACGCTTTGGTTGGAGTTTCGAGAAATATTTTACTGTATACTGGACCTTATACATCAATGTAAGTGAGGGCTCGGAAATTGTGCATTTTTGCGGGATAAAAAGTAGCGTATGTCACTCTATGGCCTATAACTATCTCTATGCCAAAAATCACGACGATCCGTCGCTCCGTTTCGACGTGAAAGACGGACAAACATACAAACACACACTATCGCATTTATAATATTAGTATGGATTTTTAGCACGCGTGGCGTGGGTATAAAATAAACACACAAGGAGCGTTTGGAACTTGGTCTCAAAACGCTAATTTCCTTGCTTAATTACGGATATTTTTAAATCATCTTATCGCTGAACTTACTTAGGGTAAACCTAAGTTTATCTACAAATCAAAAAATAAACCCAATTTGTCACTTCAAAGCTCAATATCTCAAAAACAGCTGAACCGATTTTGATGAAACATGTATAAGAACCATGCTAGAAACCCTGCTTTCATTTAAAAACAACCGCATTAAAATCGGTTTACCCGTTTAAGAGCTACGATGCCACAGACAGACATACAGACAGACAACACACATAGTGGTCAAACTTTTAACACCCCTCTTTTTGCGTCGGGTGTTAAAAAGGGAACTACGTAAAAGAAATCATGCGGCAAAATTACACAAAACTACTACTATGTACTTATGAATTAACTTTGAATGAATAAATGAACTTGAATGAAGTTCGTATCGTACCGTCCCTCTCGCTCTCGTATTAAATAGTATAAGTGTCAGAGGGACCGCACGACACGAACTTGCAGAATTGTTACAATGCCATCCGCTGTCTTGAATCTATATTGTTAATTTGTAATATCTAAATCAAGCTCAGCGCCATCCAAACACACGTAATCAACATCCATCACCATTTAGAGTCAAACATGAGAAATGATATTTGGATCTAAAAAAAAAACAATGTTAATTGCAAGTTCAGCACCACTTGACACTCCCATCATGGTCATTTTTAGTGTCTAAATGTCATCTTACATCCAAAAGAAAGTTTACAATCCAATACCTACAATACATTTTATTATTGTATTGGATTGTAAACTTTCTTATGGATGTAACACTTTATTGTACACCACGAAGTGGAGTACGCAATGCAGAAAATGTATGTAGGTATTTTATTTTTTAAAACATAAATATTTGTAACTCTTTTTCATATATAAATTATACCAACACATGTCTACATACATTCTGACCAATTAAATTAATTCCCTCATTCATACACGCGTATCGTCTGAAACTGAAAATAATATTGCATACAATATTACATCACAGGAGTCCCAATTATGTGCCCGTTAAGCCGATCAATTAGGGGCATACAGACAGACAAAAGATGTCCAGTAATGATTGCTATTATCCACTGAAGGCTACTTGAATTGGCGAACTATTGTGAGGACTGTACTTGAAATGACCCCTTCTTTAATACACTAGGCCCAGAACAGAGTACAGTTACCTGCATTAATATCTGCCATAGCGCAGCGTGCAAAAATATCTGACACGTCCTACCACCTACCTACCGGCTAGAGATAGAGTCGTATCAGATATTTATGCACGCTTTTTTGTGTCAGATATAGATGCTGGTGACTGTACTTTGACGTGTCGAAAATATATATTTTTATGCCCAAATAACCCTATAACTCTCATATTCCTCGTAATAGTTGAATCAATGCTTAAGATCATTACCATCATAAAGTCGGTTGTGCCATCACGGCGTGGTTTAAAAAGGGTGCCGGGCATCCGACGGTGATGGATTCAGAACGGAAAAGGAAATGGTCCAGAATCAGGCGATCTACCCTCAACCGATTCATTTTTCACTCGCGTACGTATCACTTGTGATACGTGTTAAGTGATATTTAATGCTACATTTAGAAGAGGGTAAGAGAAAGCAAATCGACGGTTAAAATGTGCAGCGAACCTATTGACTTCCTACTCCGCTACCACGCACAAAGCACGTCTGTGTCACACACATGTTTTCATGCAGAACCCGCCCTCTTTTACTTCCATATTAATTTATACGTCACCTTTTTGTATAACTCCGATTAAACAAAATCAGAATCAAGTGGAGTAAGGTTGGAAAACTTAATATTACCATACCCAAGATTTAAATACGATAATATAACGGGTGTGGCCTGTAATACGAACAAAAAATTACAACATAGATCCTCCTCGTCAAACTGAACAACAATTAGTTCAGCGACTTTAAAAAATAATGGAGTCTTCGAATCTTCCTTTTTTCATACAATTTAAATACTGCAATCAATGTACGCCATCCTAGAACACAACTGACGTCGCCTGTCACGCTACAAACATCAACCATTTTGCTATACATTGCTTCTTCGAATAAACTTTAAAGTGTAATAAAAATTAAAAAACTAATTATTTTTAAAAGTAGCTGAACTAATGTTGTTCAGTTGGACGAGTATGATCTATGTTTTAATTATTTGCTCATATTACAGGCCACACCCGTTATTGCTAAAATGAGCTTAAAAATTCAAGTATTGCTTTTAAATCTATGGCATATTGAGAAGAAATATAGTGTAAGGTGTCACAGTGTGTGTTTTTTATGGAAGAAAGATTGTAAACATAACTTTGGTGCATTGAGTGAACAATAAAACTATCACATGCTTTGTAAGTAAGTGTTTGTCATACTGTGTGTAAACTTATTTAAATATAAAGATATTTTTCTTAGGTAATCTCAACTGTAAATAATAAAATGTATATATCTTTGACCTCGACTGTACCATCAGCCAAATATTATGTGGTCTACCACCCTAAAGTTGATAATCGTTTGCATGTCATAAAACAATAATGCCAATAGACGTGTCCGTCAACTTGAAAGTTCGACTTTAGTGACGTATTCATTTGATAGGAACTTGTTTAAAAATTGATAGACCACTTATTTGGCTGCTGGTAAATACAAGAATGTTTTTGCCGATTCAGTTTTTGAATTTTACCCAAGATGAGTTTCGTAAATCTCAGGGGTGCGAGGCGAAATCTGAACCCGCGCTCTGTTTGAGAGACCATATGGTTAAATTACTAGACCACTACTGGTTACGGCCACTAGTACATAGATACTCGTAGATACTGTTTTAAAGACACTTACACGATATTCACAATATAAATTTTACTTTCAAATTTTATTGTGAAATAACGGCGTTATTCTTTCTTTCACAATATACTGCTGCTGCAGTAAGCAAAAGAAAAATGTCTTAATTCAGACACGGGTAACGACCCGGACGAACAAATGATACGGCACCGGAAGCGACCTGAGATTTGGCTGCCGTTCAATAAGTACTGAAAATGCAGGAGTTGAAAGAAGCAAAATTGGCAGATTTTTCCATAAGTAATAGTATAAAATCAGAACATATATTTTTTAAATACACAATAGGGGCATAAGTAATGATCCTTGTCCCTCATACATAATTATCTTTCATAACTAGCTCTGCTATGCATCAAATTATTCGCAAAATAAATAGGTCCTGGCGCTTCGCTTTGTAACTCATTCTCTCATAACAAAAATGTTTACTACATTCCAGCGTTTGAACATTTTGATCGGTCGGTTAAATATCATTACCAACCCACGTTGGTAAGCAGAACGGCACGACAAGTCGCAAGAATTTTGATCACGCTAGATTTAGCATAAGTATTGTCTTTAGTTTTCATTAAAAATTAACCCTTAGCACCATCTCATTTAATAATACTTGCCGAAATGGTAATGACAAAAAAACACCACAAGAACGTTGAATATTTTCCCGACACTGCCAGCTCTATCCTAATTATCACAAATTCACACAACATAGAATCAAACAAAGCAAAATCACAGGCGATAAGGCATTAGCAGTGTCGTGATAAATTCCCGCAGATAAATAATTATATTTTAATCCTGATCATAAATCAAGGATGCTACTTAGGGCTCGATTAGCATGAACAAGAGGGCGTAAATCATTGTGGCACTCCGGCCCTCCCAGCGTGTTGCTGTACGAGTGTCATTTGTAGGAGGCGGTGGCAAATGATGGGATGAACTTTACGTGAGTTTACTCGTTATTTTGAACAAAAAGTCAGTTTGTACATAAAATAATAGATAAATGAGTAATGAGACACCTTCGGCAGAAAAAAATTGCCGAGTCGTTTTTCAACTTATTATCTTCTAACATTTGACATGACACAACGTCTTGATTTCATATTTAGGTTAACAGTAGGTATGGTAGTACATAGCAGTGTGGTACATAGTATAATATGGCAATGATAACATTATCGTTGCCATTTTAAAAAAGGAGTGTAATATTTTGTAAGAATCTATTTACTAACCTACCTATTAATTTCACTAAACGAAATGCATAATTTAATCATCATACGTGTTCAAATAGTATCTACGTGTACAACAAACTGCTTATCTTCTGGGAACTTTTTTATATACTATCAGACAAACAAAGTGATGTTAAGTAATTACCGTCACCCATAGATATCCGCAGCACCATCAGGACTGCAAATGCGTTACCGGCTTGGCAAGAAATGGTACACTCGCTTTTTACACATTCTATTTATGTTTATTATGTTTCCAATTTTGAAAATAACCCAACATTGGAAATTTTTTGAATGCCCTAAAACATTACCAGGGTACGTTATTTAAATATTTTGTTTAGGTAAATTTCACTGAGATATCATGAAAAGACATAAAGCACAAAACACACCACTAAATCCAATCCAAACCGCATCTTTTTCACTTTACGGCGGGCAACTACAAGACAACACAAGCGGAAACACACCAAGCGGAATTACGCTCAGAATTACGCCCAGAATTACGCCAGTTTACGCTTCCGCGCCATTACACACGATACGACTGTTTGCGACGGTTTACGAGCTTTGCAAAAATCTGATACGGACATCGTCCACTACTGTTATTATTGTTGCTGCCAATGCGTTCGACATAGTATTTAAGGCAGAGGCCTTATTGACCAATGGCAGTGTTCTGTCACTTCCGTACCGCTATGATTAAGGCATTGTTACACATGCTCGTTAGTAGCAAGAGAGCATGCTACTATCGAGCAAATGCTACCTAGTAGCATGTGTGAACAGGACATGCTACTATCGAGCATGCTTATTAGTGGCATGCTCGAGACGGGGGTGTGGAAGGGGGAAAGGTAATAAGCAAGTGTGATCGCGTTTGCTTCAGTCCATGAGCATGATCATTAGTAGGATGCTTATAAGCATGCTAGTAACGATCGAGCATGTGTAACAGTGCCTTTACACCTAGTGATTCTGTTCTCTTTGACAATTAACAATTGAAAATCGACACTGTGACTGTTACTACTATTCCGATACCGGCCGATTCATGTTGTAGGTAGTATTTTTTAATTTTGTCATATTATTCGAAAAAGTTAAACATTTTGTGTAAATTACATGTGTTTGTGATTTTCATAATATTTTTGTCATAGGAATAAATGTTAAGGTCATAATAAATTTAATGAGCATTTTCGAACACATGAGTTTTGAATTAAAAATTCTAATACACCCTGAATTATAGCAACGGGTTTTTGCAATTCTAGCAACTTTAATGAAATGCTGAAATCAATGCCTTTGGCATTTAAAAAAAAGTATTGGTTCATTTTTTAATTGAAAATGTTTTTTATCCCGTTCCCGTCTTCTCTCAAGCAGCAAATATGGTTTAAACCAGTTTTCCTTACCGCGAGTGCGCGCCAGTCTCACTGCGGCGATTCGAGAAGACAAAGGGCAGTAAAACGACTGATTGCCCGCGACACCGCGGCCGCAGCACTAACTTACTCGCAAAAGAGCAAATCTAAACACCTTTATGAGAGTTGAGATTTTTACTGAAGAAATTCCGTGCATCGGTAAAAAGTTAAGTTAGGTAGTACTTAGTTTCAGCAAAAAGTTTTTTTTAACCGACTTCAAAAAAGGAGGAAGTTCTATGTTCCAATGTTTTTTTATGTATGTTCACCGATTATTCAGGCAATTGTAGACCGATTTTCAAAATTATTTTTTTATTTGAAAGATTACTTACTCTTCTGAGGTGGTTCCATTGTCACCAAGTCAAGATCTGATAATGGGATCCTTGGGAAATCAAGGTCAAACCTCAAATTTTATAGGCACACCTATGGCGATTTTGCCATTTTTAGCATTAAGATAAGCATTTACATTCAGAAAGTACCATTTGCTAAACTGGACCTGATTAAAAATACCGTAGATGACCAATGGAACTCGTCAAAGCTAAGTAATGCTCGCTCGTCTATAAACGATCATGAATAATATACCTAGATAAGCGACTAAGAAGAAGCTTTAAGTTAATGCCGATGGTGATGCTGAAGCCGGAAGGTAGGCAACGGAACTCTGTTATAAAACAACGTAACTAAGCAGTGTTTGGGCTTAGTGGAATCTTTGTGAGATGTACTTTGGCTACGATACGAATGACCAAAAAGTGAGAAATATAAAAAAAATAACAAAAAAGTATGTAATTCCATTCCTTTTTTGCGAGTACCTACTATCGCATAGCTAGGATGGTTATTTTGAAGCAAGTATACAGGTTTAAATATCTCGACTTGACTACCGTATCAATGCACGATCAGAGCCACAGATATAGATTACACTAGATAACGCAAACACCTTAATCTGAATGAAAACCAACCGTGTCACTTTTTTATATCTACTGTGTGTGACGTCTCAAGAGCGAATTAGCAATGTCAATTCCCCGATGTGCGCGCAAAATCGATTCAAATGCGCCACTCGCCCGCGCCGTGGGGCTCGAGTCAGTCACTATAGTCATGATTAGTCAGTTAGCGATCAGTCTTTGTATGGGGCCAACCCCGACGTTTGGTCGGGGTTTAGACACGCGAAGTAGATGCATTTGCGTAATCTAGCGTAATCTATATCTGTGATCTGAACTACTGGGTTGATATTTGCATAGAGTTTCCATAGGCGAGAGCTGAGGACAAGTTTTTGTAAATTACACCCTTCTACTAATAATGTGCGAGGATGTGTTGCGAGGGATGTGTTTTTCACTAACCAATAGAAACGCTTCATTTACACAATCTCGCACAGCCAGCACATCTCTGGTGGAAACAGCTGACTGGAGCGAGGCGAGGTTAATGAAGCGTTTCTATTGGTCAATGAAAAACATATTCCTCGCAACATCCTCGCACATCTCTGGTGGAAACGCTGCTTTAAAAGTTAACAATTGAAATCGCTGAAGCTACAGACGAATATTTCAATAGCTATGGCATTCATTGTGTTTTGAAAATCAACCCCTTTAGACGTGTGTTGGTTTCTCTATTTTTGCACAGAGTTTACATACCGAGCTACCTAAGTCACGTTTTAAACTACAGATTGCCTAAAAAAATGTTCACGCCACTGTACTGCCACGTTGTGTCCGTTAGTCAGTCACGCTACTCTTTTATAGGTGACATTGTGTCTGACATTGTACCAATCTGCCAATCTGCGCCATCTTTATTGGTGGCACTGGCATGAGACAATTATTTTGCACTCGACCGTGTTCGGGCGCCAGTGTTCGAATCATTGTTTGGGGCTGATGATATTATGCAAGAGATACCAACTATAATTATTAATTCTTTCGGTTTATTTCTAATCGTCAAGCCAAGTAAAGCCAAGCCAGGCGAATTAGCACGTTGAAGTGGCATATAGCACGGAGAGCAGATGGCCGTTGAGGCCGAAAAGTTCTCAATTGGAGACCGCGGATTGGTAAGCGCAGCGTAGGACGTCCCACCAACGAAATTGATGGTTGACCTGGTTAAAGCCGCGGGTTCACGGTGGATGCAGCTGCCAAACGAAGCGACTGGAGGTCTACGTCCTACGGCTGAGATGATGATGATGATGATTTCTGAACTAAAAAAAACATGTAGAATCATGTGAAGGAAACAATCCTTTTCAGATAGAAGCTTTCGTGAATTATAACATGTGATATTCTACATAATCTACTAGATACCCGTTATATAATCTGCCTTGCTGTCTGTAATTCAAATATGTATTTATATTATTGTAATTATCAATGTTATTAAAAAAAACAAGTAGGTATAACACGAGAATGACCATACTTTTACCTAACCTACTCTACTGTACAGTATGCACGTGTGCAAAAATAGTTTTTCACCATAACACCTATGTCAATCGTAATTCGCTCGCTCACTTTATGTGAATTTTATTGTTAACACAAAATTAAATGATGCAACCATCCCTGCATAACGCCATCCCATGAAACCAGCTAAATGCAAATCACTGATAATCCATTAGTGCACTCACATTGTGCACTATTATGTTTGGTGCACTGTTGTGTAGTGCATTGTATCCCAATTCTAGCGACCTTTCTAACCACGTAAAGCCCAGGTCGATAGTACGTAAAATAATGATGGTCAAATTTCAACGTGGATCTTACGAGGTTAATAGTTGAATTATGAATTAATTAAAAAGCATACACTGGATATATTTTACCGTCTTAAATTAAATAAAACATGCCTAGTTTTAATTTGGAATTGGTTATTATTTTTTTATTACGCTACTAGTTAACTTTTCATTTAAACACTACTTTCAATAAAATACATTATGGAAAATGCCATTACCGTTAACATATGTACTACGATTAAACATTAATTTATATTAACATGCAAGTACTACTTTTTAACGAATGAGACCAAATCAGTGAGATGAATACGTAAATAATAAAAAATACTTAAAAAATTAGATAAGATAAGATACAATATAATTTACTGCCACAACACATATCACAGCAAAGAATCATTACAGAGAATTACAAACGTATTATAAAGAAGATGCAGCACAAATTAAAAACTTAAATTAACTTAAGTCAATATACCTAGTCAAACCGAACGCACAGCACTTCACAATCAGGTAAAGCCTTATTATATTACAGAACTAACTGCGAGGAAGAACGGCTGCGACGGTGATGACGTTTCATTCCCAGTCCAAACTATTCGTTTAATTAAAACCATTAGGAGCAGACGCGTGTGTAACTGAACGAATTAGTCGAACAGAGCGCGCCGGTGAAAAAAATCGGATTACATGTTTAAATCGAGTAGCTTGTTTGCTTTGCAGCGCTTTTAAGCGCATATTATGCGCTGTATTTTAAACTGGAGATTGGACGCTAAAATAACCAGAGTATTTGGGTGAGCTACAACTAATAAATTAGACTCAACTTCGATACTTTCTTTTGTTTTCATAAAAAAGTAATTCCGAGTAAATTTGAGCAAAGAAATTGCCATATAAACACTCTTTAGGTGGATCATATCACTTAATTGCATGATATGGTTGGTGCCTCAGAATCTCACTTGCTGATTTCTAGTGTTCCTAACCAAGGGTTTTAGAAAAAAAAAAACATTATATTCTAAGCCGATATCATCTCTAGTGACAACCCTTGGAAATAAATGAACCAATGATCAGTGCACTTTGACGTTAACAAAAAAAAAGGAAATATCGCTGGATTGACCACAGTGATCCTGGCCAAGAAAATCAGCGCTGTTTTTTTACTCTGCCATCAAAAAACAAAATGAAATATGCTAAAATCTACTTACCTTAGAAATAGTAAAAAATTTGATTACTTCTAGAGATATTTGTTTTGATTATTTTTCTTTTATCTTCTTATCGTCAAAAGTTAATTATAATTAAATCGATTATTAGAAAGTTTTTTGTCGCCTGTTTAGACATGAAAAATATGCTGATCTAATTATTACGGTTAATGTGTCAAACGAATGAAGTTAAAAATCACAATTATCAAATGAAACTTTTTTAAAGCGCTGGATCCGCTGCGCAGTAGTAAACACTTTAGTTACTAGTTTGACTATTTCAATTAAAAGGGGGTAACAATGGAGGGGAGTGATCGAATAGTAATCTGGTTAGCCAGTCATCAAGGGATGATTGCTCGCTGATGACTCGAGCATAGTAATGATCTTTTTAGATTAAGGTTTCGTTAAAATAGAAGGATGACGAGTTAAGTAAGTACGTCAATTTAATTATTTAATTCAATTAAAAGTTGCTTGGTGGTTATAATAAATGGTAAATAATAATAATATTTTTTTTTATTATTATATTATTAATTCCTCACGATGTTTTCTTCACCGCAAAGCTCGTGGTAATTTCAAATGTAATTCCGCACATGAATTTCGAAAAACTCAGAGGTGCGAGCCGGGGTTTGAACCCACGACCCTCTGCTTGAGAGGCGATAGGTCAAACCACTAGGCCACCACGGCTTTTTTCCTGCCCAAACCTGCGAAGCAATTCAATGGTGCGTGTGAAGTTCCCAATCCGCACTGGCCCGCGTGGAACTACGGCCCAAGCCCTCTTGTTCTGAGAGGAGGCCTGTGCCCAGCAGTGGGACGTATAAAGGCTGGGATGATGATATTATTAATTATTACGTTATTCTCGACGACTGTCCTCAGACTACTTTGGATCGGGAGAAATGGAGGATATGGGGGAGGCCTTTTCCCAGCAGTGGGATATCAATCCATACTATTAATAATAAATAACAATTATCAAATTTTGCTAACTCGGTAGTCCATGCTAAAGTCGAATGTTAACTATCTGTTTGAAAAATACAAAAAAAAATATAAAACAATTTTATGCCAGTATAATACTCGAATATTATTTGAACTCTAATTGATTGGTGGGTCAATCAACTTTTTTTTGTCACTCATTGCTATAGATAAGGTCTCCTGAGTCACTCTTTAAACCGTAAGCTTATCGGATTAAAATTTGCCAAACATGCATTTTTGTGGTAGTTTTAAGTCCCTTCTATAATTGGCCATCTAATAAGCATATTAGTTCTCGTACAATATGACACAATATAATATAATTGTATAATATGACACAAACTTTTCTTCTATGAAACTAACTGTACAGATTAATTACTTTTGTCGCCTCGCTGATGGGACAGAATAACAACAAGAAAAATAATTAATCCACCCAGATATCAACACAATACAAACATAAAAAAAACGATATAATTACTTAAAGAATTGGGTCCTTGAAAAATACCGTACGCCATCAAAAGCTTAGGCAACTGTAATTTTATTCGAGTCATTGTTATAAATTATTATTTGAATAATCACAATATCATTGAATTGAATTGAATTGTCAACCACTGTATATTTTTAAATAAACACATTTTCATTTTCATTTTCATCTATATTGATGTTATATTACAGTACTGCTACCCGTGATTCTGCCTGCGAAGAATTTGTTTATCGTTATACGGTTTAAACTATGCTATAAAGCTATCCTACTTATGTCCTTTCTAGAATCTCTATCTATCTCCATAATTCAATTTCATCGAAGTGGTAACAGACAGACAGACGGACAGAGCTACTTTCGCGGTTGTAATATTAGTAAATATAATGCTTCTATGAATGATTGGTTATCGATATATTGGATAGGATCATTAAAATATTGAAAAAGTATGCAAGTGTTCAATACACTACGGTAATGATTTTAAAATGACTAGGTACCCTAATAACTTAAAATCACCTATAATTTCAGTCAGTCAATTCTCATTTTGAATTTATTCAAAAGTTGAAAAACGAATTTGTTCCTTAGCTCGTGCTAGAAGGGTTCATTTGAGTTTGCGGAAATGGTAATGAAACAAAGTTTGGTAATGAAGTGTTTTCTGGTAATGACTCTATTCCGTGTTCGTATTTTATTATGTTTCGAAATGACTCCTGGTGTATCCTTATGATGAGACGTTATTTATACTGTAAATTAACTTATCATGTCTGTGCTACGTTTAAATATACATTATAAATGATATTATTTATTATACTTGATTTTTTTTGGTTATTGGCATCAAGCCATGTTTATAATGTGTCGCTTCTTTTGACGTTCCCGAGGTAAAATGTGATATTTATTTTGTTTGTTTTATATTAATTTGGAATAGTGTGGCCAAGAGAACATAAAATCCGTTGGAATGTAGTAAAAACTTTGCGTTAATTTTAGCAATTTTATTCAAGCGTAATAAGTAACTAACTTAATCTGGAACACCACGCTGCATTCAAAAACACGCATAGCGGACGTTGGGAAAGAGACTGCTGAGCTGAAATGGAATTGGGCTGGACAGAAAAAATTGGAAAATAATAATTAATAATAATCATCTTCATTATATCAGCCCTAGGAAGTCCACTGTTCGACATAGGCCTCCCCCATAGACCTCCAGTTGCTTTGGTTGGAAGTGGCTTGCATTCAACGTGAACTCACGGCTTTAACCCGGTGGATGTCCTTCGCTGCGCTTGCCGGTCCGCACAATAATGGCAAATAATAATAATAGTAATAATGGAAACAATATAAAAAAAAAATATTATACAACGACTAGCTGTTGCCCGCGACTCCATCCGCGTAGAAGTATGAAATAGTAAATTAATAAACAAGGGTTGCAATTGATCATTTACACTCGAGTTGAACACTACTTTTCATCACAAATGCGAGGAAATAAAGAAAAACCGTTATAAATGTGTATCTACGCAATTTGTAACAGAGCGGAAGAATATTTATCGCGCCAAACCGTCTTTTGTTTTTTTTAATGGCCTCGCGCTCTTTGGCTTTGGGACATTCAGCCAGCACTGGCCAGCAGCATTATGCCAGCATGGAGGTTTGGAGGTAAGTATTACGCATTAAAATCTCCTTGTTTACCAGTTCGTGAATACAAAGGAGCACCATTCGATTTTTAAATTTACTTACATTATCCCTAAAGATGTAAATCGAATTCACAACACGGATTTCAAGTTAAATGCAACCTACTTTCAGAGCTTAAGTGATGAAAAATAGTTTACGTCCTATTCTCAGACCTACTGAATATACACAAAAAAAAACATAAAAATCGCTTAAGCCGTTAAGGAGGAGTTTGGTTACAAACACTAGGACACGAGAATTTTATATATCAGAGAAGATAAGATAAGATATCAGTACGAAATTACATCTAAAACCTATTTAATATTAACCTTATTTAATAAGATAAGTTTACTCCAGTAACAATGCCCTCTTTACAATCATGTTTATAGTTATGCCTCCGCACTTTTCGGATTCCGCTGGGGTCCAGAGAATGAGACCCGGATAATTGTGTAAGAACACGATAAGTGCCCCAAGTGCCTTTATTGAGGCAAATGGGGAGCATGACGGCCTGAGAATATTGCAACAGGAATATACCTATTTATACACAAAATGGTTGACACTTGATATTTTTTTCTCTTAAAAGTGTAGTTATGATGCACAAAGACAAAATGGAAAGACAGGACTATACAAATAAAAAAAATACACGTAAGCACACACAATCGACACACATAATTAATATAAATATTTTTTCATTTTTTTCGGCATATCACGATGTGCCTGGTATAGAGCTAGGAATATCGACGAATGCGTTGCTCTAATCGATGTGCAGTATTGTTTCTCAGGCACATCGTGATATGCCTGGCCAACTTTTAGGTATCCTGATAATGCCTAGAAATTTCGCGATCTGGCGGATTTTACGATCGCCCGCCGACAAATAAACAGAGAAACACATTGACTGCTTATCTATATTTTCATTATAATATCAAGATATGGCAAACTCAGTATTTGCTAACCATTATATTATTATTATTAGAAGCGAAGAAGCAAAAAATAGGATATTTAATGAGAATTACCAGTAATCGTTTCGTGTCAATGAACCAAAGGCTACGTATTTAAGTAAATAAATGTAAAAGTTTTTTTGAAGTACCAACTTACCGCTCTTTCAATCAAAATCTTCAAAAGACAAAGGCACAATTAGTCATTCAACCACTGAACATGAACGACGAAGTGTCTCGTATCGTATCATTATGTCGTCCCCAGAACTCAAGATGGAACTCATGTTTCTATTCCCCAATCTCGAGTACAAAACTTGCATCGAGGAATTAATTAATAGAGTCGTAAACTGTAGTTCATAACAATGCCAAGATAAAATTCTAAAAAAGTTTCAGGGAGGTCCGTACATTTATAAAAATGGTCTAGCTAGGTAAACAATACGGTTCTCGTAAGGGAACCCCTTATTTTTTTGACCTCAAGCTCAAAATAATAGTAGAAGAAAATATGCTGTATACCAACAGACAATAAAAAAAAACCAGTCAAGTGTGAGTCGGTCTTATGGAAAACATTTAAACTTTGTAATAAAAAAAAACTTTTTTTTGCTTTTGATATTAATTCTTAATTTTATTATATTTTTATTCTTTGTACTACAGCAGTAGTGGCATAAAAAACACATTATATATAAATTTCCGCTGTCTATTTATTATGGTTCTCGAAATGCAGTCCTATGACAGACAGACAAACGGACAGCAAATTGCCCTTAGCCGTTTTTTGCAACATTAAAGAGAAGGATCCGTCTTATTATTAAACTGGGCACGACACACCCATCAAAATGGAGCAATCTACACAGCGATGTGGCAGATTTTTATAAATAAACAAGCTTTTGTCCGCCACTTCGCCCGCGAGAAATTCGGTTATCGCGCGCTCCTCCCTCGGGAACTGTGCATTTTTCCGGGATAAAAAGTAGCCTATGTCACTCTCTGGCCCATAAACTATCTCTATGCCAAAAATCACGTCGATCCGTCGCTCCGTTGCAACGTGAAAGACGGAAAAACATACATACAAATACACAAACACACCTTCACATTTATAATATTAGTACGGATAGTATGGAAGTATGGAGTAACCAAGATTTCCACTCTATTGCTAACATGCTCGATAGAAAAACCTCTCGACTTGTATCTCACAAGACGCCCCGTGAATTGTGGAATTCATTAGGCCGGTCGGTCCTCTTGACGTCTGATTGAGGAAATAAAAAGCTTGACTCAAGCAGGCTCGAGGAGGGAGGAGGGGGTTACAAATTGCCCTTATTGTTTACGTTAATGCGTTAGGGACAGTTCGTTTTTAACCCCCGATGCAAAAAGAGGGGTGTTATAAGTTTGACAGCTAGTCTTATTTGACTGTGTGTCTTTCTGTGGCACCGTAGCTCTTAAACGGGTGGACCGATTTGGGTTTTTTTTATTTGAAAGAAGTTTTTCTAGCGATGGTTCTTAGACATGTTTCATCAAAAGCGGTTCGGCCGTTTTTGGGATATTGAACTTTGAAGTGACAAAGTCGGGGGTTTTCCAACTTTTTGGTGCTTAGGTTAGATGTAGATTTGGGGCGTATAGGCTGGGTTGATATTGAATAAAAATGTTTATTGCCAAAAATTGATTGCCGGAAAGAAGTCACATCGGTTTTTAAATAATTTATTATTCTTGAAACACCTTGACTAAACAAATATAAATAAACACATTTAGAGTAATTCAATCTCAACTTATACCTACTACAATATAAGGCTATATAAGTAATATATATTTTTTATTTCAAGTCACGACATCTTCGAAGTAACTTAAAACCCTGGATTAAATTAAAAGTTGTCGTTCATTGTGGCTTCTAAGGGGAGCATTTTGTTCAGCAGTGGACGTCTTCCGTCTGATGATTTTCAGAGTTGAATTTTAAGCAAAAACCATCCCTGTAATCTACACGAGGTACCGATACGCTATTTACCTATTAGTACCGGGGCGACCGAGCTTTGCTCAGCCTAAAACTCGATAATATCATTATCATAATAAATAAATAAATAAATCATTACCACTCAGTGGCAGAAAGCCTGGCCGACTCTACATGCAAAATTACCTATTTCTGTATGCTATTGAGGGCCAGATTTTTTGCTGCTCAGTATAATTATAGGTCAAATTTTAAACATTACATTTATTTTGTACCCCTTATATCGTATCATACGCGACATAATCTGACCTGGCGATCCATTTTCATGATTTTCAATTTACGACGCAGTTTCACGGGACCATTCCCTCGCTTTACACAACGCTATCGAACGGAAACTCATAAAGGATCTCCAAGCGGAATCACCTATTTTGAATAAACGATCTAGTATGCACATGGCTCGTAAAGATGAGTTCTATAGTTTGAGTTGGTGGTGCATACGCGTGCTAAGAGATGGCGCTACGTGAGCCACAGTGAGGTTGTATCCGCTAATAGATGGCGTTACGAAAGACACATAAAGCACGAAGTGCGGCATAGTTACATAAAAAAGTGTATTTCATAGTTTAGGTATATACTGCGGCTTCGCTTCTGTAGAAAAAAACAGAATTAACAACCTTTCTGGCTCGTGATTTGAAAAAAATAGTTCATAGTAGTTAATATCCAGGTTATCTTAAAATTCTACCTTCAACATTTTTCACATACCAAGCCAATATTTTCAACGCAGCATGCATTTTGTTACGTGACAAACTCTACCAATATACATGACGTTTGATAGATGCACTAAACTTTAGCATACGGGAGGACGCGGGCAATAGCTATAAAGGTTTTATAGCTGTGGATATGTTATACTTGAGTTTGATGGACAATGCATGAATAAATTGGCTATTGTTTTGGAAAGAAGGAGTTTTCTCACGAAAATTAAGAATTTGAATATAAAATTGGGGCAAGTGGATCTATGTATATCGAAATAGACTATTTGATACCACCAATCAATAAAATATTTTTTTTATTTTATTTGTTAAAATGCATTTGATGCGTGTATTTTTGTATAGTAATACCTTCCCCGGGACTCAAACTATCTGTATAACGAAATTTGATCTAAATCAGTTGAGCGGTTTAGACGTGATGAAGTAACAAACAAAAAAACAGACTTACAAACTTTCGAATTTATAATATTAGTAGGATAATGAATTGTTTGTCGTAACTCTATTTTCTCTAAATCCATTTTTCGGAATTGTTGTAAACCAAACCTAATATAGCCACTTAAAAATTTCTGAATTACGGTTTCAGCAGGAAAAAAATGACTAAGTACCAAAAATTATGACAAACATTACAAGTATGACTTCCAAAAATTATGCAACTAGAAAGATACGCACGCTAACACCACGTTACGAAAGATAATAAAACTTACTCCAAGCCCTACTTCTAACACACACTAGCGTTAAAATAAAGCGGGTAAAAACGTCCAAGACAGCGACTCACTAAACTCAATATGCAGCCGAGCGGGCCCTTCAATGGCCCTTATAACATCCTCTACAGCTTGGTCAAAATTTATAGGTAGGATAACAGTGGTTTAACAGTGGTACAGTGTTGTATTATACTGTTAAATAAAACTTGTCTCCACTTTCCTTACTAATATTATAAATGCGATAGTACCTAACTCTATTTTTCTGTCTGTCTGTCTGTTTTATTTATTTATTTATTTATACCAAAGCGCTTACAATGTTAATTAATAACGGTAACTTAAGTAAACATATTGCATAAGCTATTTATTTTAATCAGCAATGCATGCCAGCTGTCAGCGAATACGTCGGCATCCTGTGTCACTGTTACCTCTTCGCAATTAAACTGTTGAGCCGATGTAAATGAAATTTGTTGTGGAGATACTTAGATCTCAGGAAGAGCAACCTTATGATATTCAAAAGCTTAACTGGAAGTCACACATTCAGAACATTAATAAAAAACTTTGAAAAAGCTATTATGTCATTTCAATATTGTCTAATATAACTTCAAAACAGATACTAAAAAGGGCATTTAAAAAATCCCAGTAATGAGTCCTACCTGTTAAATTTTATAAGTTATTGCCAGCGACTCCGTCCGCGTAGAAGTATGAAAAATAGTTTACGTCCTATTCTCAGACCTACCGAATATGTATACACAAAATATTTCATAAAAATCCGTCAAGCCGTTTCGGAGGAGTATGGTCACAAACAATGTGACTCGAGAATTTTATATATTAGAAGAGTTCTAAGCAACTAGACTTGTTTTTCGTTTTGAATTCTTATTTAAAGTTTTCTCTTAAGCAGTCGAGTTTTTTTTTCATTTAAATAGCCTCGAACCAATACAAAGAAAACACTGACGAACCATCTCAATACTAACGCGTAATGACGTCACGAAAAAACAGCGCCGCATTTTGTAAACAGCGTACTTCCATCTCTTAACCACTTAATTTAGACTCTACGTGCTGTTCATTAAATTCCCAATTTGAACGTTGCGGAGAAGGAACTAGGTCCTTTTGTAAAGTGGGCCTTTATTTGCAGCCCGCATCTGTCAGTCCGTCAGTCCAATAAATAAAGAGAAAAAGTTGTCCAATCCTGTCTGTGTCTTATCAGGAGTCATGAGGTCGGATCTATGACGACAGGGGAATAGAGTGGCATGGAGCTGTTATTACCAACAGCATTCTAAAGGCAATAGAGCGTGTAGATATGAGTGTCCGATTCAATATTTCTGGGTTGGACAGATCAAGGGCGTTGCCCAATTTGTTATTAAAAAACATGTTTTCTTTGTTAGTCCGTAAGTGTTACTAATTTAGTTATAAGTCAACGGTTACTAACGTACTTTGGATCTTGCCGGTCTGAAATAAAGTTTTTATTTTTATTACCGCCCCTCGAGTAGGCGGTAAAAACTACAAGTATTGGTGGTAATGCGATTGTATAAGTATTCTTGTTGAGAATGACCATTGTCGTTTGTCGTTTTTGTTGAAGGTAAGGTATCCTACCAGTGAAAATATTAGTCAAAAATACCAGTAAAAAACCTTTGGGTTCTGCTTTGTAGCGTGTCAAAATATGAGAGAGAGGGCTCGTGACGTCACTTCTTCACACGGAACTTTAACCGGCTATTATGTATTCCCATATTTTTTTTCAATCAATTATTTTGATTAATTGACAACAGAAAATGTCCGATAATTTTTTAAAAACTGACTAACAATTTTTTTAGGAATGTAGCCCATCAGAGCAATTGGAACTAAGTTAAAATTGACTTTCAATATTTTAGATCTCACTAAAAATGGCGTGAAATAAAGTAAATTATCTGAATAACCACTCTATACAGATACTGCTGAAATAAAACATGCATTGGAATAGTTCAGGGCCATTACTCTTTGCTTTCGTCGATTCTTTTCCTTTAACTAATTTAGTCAATGGACCAATGAACAATTAGTCGTAAAGATAGTATAAATCAGCTTCAAACATGTATAAAGTATTTCTTTATGTAATTAAAACAATGTCTTGGAACCATTTTTTTTTAATAAGTAGGTATACCTACTTGACTACGGCCGGGGCAGGTCACTAGTTAATAATAAACCTTCTGTTTTAATTACACTGAGCTTCAAAGAGCGAGTATAATTACTTTTCTTTGAGACATCTCAAGGGATTATAAGTACTTACTGAAGCTGAATTATTTATTGTGAAAATGTTCTAACAAGTGAACTTATAAAAAACAACTGAATTCAGGTACTTTATTAATTTTATGCAGATAACCGTTGGGGGAAAAAAGTCCTCGAGTGGCGACCACGAACCGGAAGACGAAGCGTTGGCAGGCCTCCCACCAGGTGGACTGACGACATCGTGAGAGTAGCGGGAAACCGGTGGATGCAAGTGGCGAGTTGTCGTTCATTGTGGCGTTCTAAGGGGGAGGCCTTTGTCCAGCAGTGGACGTCTTCCGGCTGATGATGATGATGATGATTAATTTTATAAAACCGGAAAATAGCACTCATCTTATGTTATCAATGTTCATGGGCGGTGGTGATTGCTTTCCATCAGTATCCACCAGCTCGTTTTCCACCTAGTATATAAATAAAACAAAAGGGCCTTGACAGGTGAACAGATAGACAAACAATAAAATGATCTTGTAAAGGTTCTGTTTTTTAACCCCCGACGCAAAAAGAGGGTGTTATAAGTTTGACCGCTATGTGTGTCTGTATGTCTGTGTGACTGTGTGTGTGTCTGTCTGTGGCACCGTAGCTCTTAAACGGGTCGATCGATTTGAATGCGGTTATTTTCATTTGAAATCAGGTTAAAGCGATGGTTTTTAGACATGTTTCATGGGTTTTCCAACTTTTTGTTGGTAAGGTTATTCCTTCTTAGGTAGGGAACCCTAAAATAATAATAATAATAATGTCATGGCACACTTCACACCAAAATTGATCTAGTCCCAAACTAAGCAAAGCTTGTACTATGGGTACTCTAGGCAACGGATAAACATACTTATATAGATAAATACATACTTAAATACATAATAAACATCCAAGACCCGAAAACAAACATTCGTATTATTGATACAAATATCTGCCCCGGCCGGGAATCGAACCCAGGACCTCAAGCTTCGTAGTCAGGTTCTCTAACCACCTGGCTATCAGGTCGTCAAAAAATTAAGTAAATAACCGATAGTATTTCTATTTTGGAATGTTGGCAGTAGAACATTCATTCCCTTGTTGACACTCTATTTTATACACGTAAATAGTCATATAGGTAACTGTGATATTATAATTTGAATATGGCTACAGTGACTTGGCGCCATTGCGCTCGTAAACAATTTTGCTTCTACCCTCAACGTGTCGTATAAAAACACAAAATAATGAATAACAAAGAGCACCTCCGAAGCATAAACCTCATCTAATGAAACTCGAACAATGCGAGACCATCAAAAGTTTCCTTCGGGATTCGAGACAAGTTTTTACGATTACCATAAAGCAAAAACAGTTTTTCATTTACACGGCTTTAGTAGTGATAAAATATAATTAAAATATTACTTTTGCGCTGGTGTATCTCTGCTTTACGGGGTATGTGAGCCGGGTTTTAAAGGAGTTCCGGAGTTAGGCTGGTGTACAGTGGGGTAAACAATTAAAATAAATAAATAAATATCATGAGACACTGGACACCAATCGACCTAGTCCCAAACTAAGCCAAGCTTTTACTATGGATACTAGGCAACAAAAAGCCGTGGTGGCCTAGTGGTTTGACCTATCGCCTCTCAAGCAGAGGGTCGTGGGTTCAAACGCCGGCTCGCACCTCTGAGTTTTTCGAAATTCATGTGCGGAATTACATTTGAAATTTACCACGAGCTTTGCGGTGAAGGAAAACATCGTGAGGAAACCTGCACAAATCTGCGAAGCAATGCAATGGTGTGTGTGAAGTTCCCAATCCGCACTGGGTCCGCGTGGGAACTATGGCCCAAGCCCTCTTGTTCTGAGAGGAGGCCTGTGCCCAGCAGTGGGACGTTTATAGGCTGGGATGATGACTAGGCAACGGATAAACATACCTACCTTTATAAATACATACTTAAATACATAAAAACATCCAAGACCCGAGAGCAAACATGCGTATTATTCATCGGGGATCGAACCCGGGGCCTTAGGCTTCGTAGTCAGGTTCTCTAACCACTTAGCCATCCGATCGTCCGGATTAAATACTATACTACACAATAATAACCATAATTTATAAATTAGTAATTATAAGTCTGGTAGCATAGTCGTTAGACCTATGGCCTCTCAAGCAGCGGATCGTGGGTTCAAATCTGGATTTGCACCTCTGAGTTTTTCGAAATTCTTGTGCGAAATTACATTTGTTTACCGCGAGTTTTACGGTGAAGGAAAACATCCTGAAACCTGCATAACTGAGAATGCATTCAATATTGTGTGTGAAGTTCCTAATCAGCATTGAGCCCGTGTAGGAACGACAGCTCAAGCCCTCTCATTCTGAGAGGGCTCTATTTATTTTCATAAACGTGACCGTCAATAAGTGAGTGAAGAGTTCTGAGTTAAATTTGTTGCTGTTTTTGAAACGCCAGCGAAATTATGTTACAATTAATTATGTCATAATTTCGTACGTTCGTAGCGTATGTCAAAAAATACAATTTCGTGACGCAATACAATACAAACTACAAACAAATACTATACAAACAAGCCAAAATGGCAAAAACGGAACCCTTATAGTTTCGCCATGTCTGCCTGTCTGTCCGTCCGTCCGCGGCTTTGCTCAGGGACTATGAATGCTAGAAAGCTGTAATTTTGTACGAATATATATGTAAACAATGCCGACAAAATGGTACAATAACAAAACGAAAAAAAATTTTTTTAGGGTACCTCCCATAGACGTAAAGTGGGCGTGTTTTTTTTTTCTTATCCAACCCTATAGTGTGGGGTATCGTTGGATAGGTCTTTTAAAACCATTAGGGTTTTGCTCAGACGATTTTTCGATTCATTGATTATTTTTGCGAAATATTCAATTTTAAAGTGCAAATTTTCATTAAAATCGAGCATCTCCCCCCCTTCTAAAATCTAAACCGGTAGGTGGAAAAGTTTGAAAAAATTCGAGATGATACTAAGTATATCAAACTTTCAAGGAAAACTATAACGGCTATGTTTGCTTGAGAATTATTAGTAGTTTTACTCTTAAATAGCAGCCTAAGGTATAAAATATACCATTGACTATAATATACCTAAACTTGGAAGATTCCGTATAAAATACGAAATCCTTAGAAAAATATTACTTAATTTTTTCGTAATGGCTACGGAACCCTATTTTGGGCGTGTCCGACATGCTCTTGGCCGTTTTTTTTTTAATCCATCAGTTAGCTTATGAGAAAATATTGGGCACGACTTTTTTCTTTTGTCGATCAAAAAAAAAAAACAAAGATGAAGCGCATGAAAGTTCGGGAGTGGAGGCCAGTGACGTCACGCCGTGCTAAAAGCTGTCGGACGAGGTGACGTTATACGGAACTTTAACTGGCCTAGCAGTGGTATTTCCAAGCTTAATTTAAAAGACCATCATTATCATCATCATATCAGCCATAGGACGTCTACTGTTGGACATAGGCCTCCCCCATAGACCTCCAGTTGCTTCGGTTGGAAGCAGCCTGCATCCACCGTGAACCCGCGACTTTAACCAGGTCATCCGTCCATCTCGTTGGTGGACGTCGCATGATATTTATTTAAAAAAATAATAAATACTTATTTGTTTATTTATTGTAACCTCAATGTGCCCCCGCTCTAGTGCTAGATATAATCAAAAATGCTCAGCGAAATTAACAATTCAGCGAGCAAGTTTTATATTTAGCCGTCGCAGTAAACCAGTGTCCACGTACAGAAGATAATTAAAAATTTCAAATGTTTTTCCGCGAATAAAAGTTTGGCGGTAGTTAAAATATTTGTGATGTAAGCAACAATACGACAAGTTTGCAGATATTTTTTCCGAGATATTTAGGTATTTAATTGCACATTATTTGCGAACATGATATTGTGAATTTGCGACAAGGTAAATAAAGTCAGCTGCAGAGAAAATACACCATCCTACCTGGCTCAAAACTTGCTATAGGTATTTCGCTTAACGATTTATTATTTCTTTATGTATATTATTATAAAACATTTCAATAGTATAGTTATCCCTTATTACTTAACAAATTTGGAGACTACTAGACTTGTTTATTTACGTTGTCTTGTATTTTTTTTTCAGTTTATATATATATGTTTAGATCTTGTAACACAGGGACTCCTAGCACAGGATCCAGAGCCGTAGACTTTTTTGTAAGCTTTTTATGCAATAAATTATTATCATTTTCATGTTATCTTTTTCTCAATTTCAATAAAAACTGCTCTCGTTGATTTGTATGTCTACTCCTGATAGTGCCACTACATTATTGAAGGTGACAGTCAATTCTTTAAATCTGTTCCTGTCTATAGCCAGCTGTAATGTATAATTCACTGATTCATGCAGTCACCAGCACCAATATCTGACACAACAAACGTGCATAAATATCTGATACGACTCTATTTCTAGGGCCGGAAGGACGTGTCAGATATTTTTGCACGCTCCGCTGTGGCAGATATTAATGCTGGTGACTGTAGCTCCGTTTTCCAATTCAAGATTTTCGTGAGATGTTACCGCTTAGGCGCTACATTGTTACTATTGTTAGCTTCCACCTCGATCAACCACCTCCACCTCACTCCACCTCTCTGGGGAGGCATACGTCTTCTGTGACAGATGTTTAATTGAACGTCTTGTTTCCAATTAAAATTTAAATAGAGCTACAACTTAAATTTTGTTGATGATGTATCTTTGCTTAGTTTAATGCTAGGTTCATCCCAGTTTATACAAGTCCACTGCTGGACTGGACTGCTGCACAATTTTTTTTTCCAAAATGTTATTTTCATTATTTGCCGTTGTTTTTAAAAATAACACTCGTGTCAAATAACAGCTTTCTAATAAGAGCTTCTGAACTGCATCGCAGACAGACAAGCACAGCGTTTTTATGTATAAATGTTAAAAAAGTACCATTCGAAACAGACATACCTAGTAACGAAATATTTCTCTAGATACCCACCTATTTACAGTCAGGGTTTGCTTTCAACCAATTCGTGGTTTTTAATTAAGGTTACGACATTAGTAGGTACTTAATAACTTCTGTCATTTATTTTTTGCATTTTGACGAGGATTTTACGATTCTACGAAAATGGCCGAGCTTAACACTCAGAGAATACAAAAGGAAATGTAAAAAGGGAAACTTAGTTCAGTAAATATTCCTATTTCACAATATTTCCGCTACCTTCAGGAATCGCATCGGTGCCGCCCCGTTTCTTCCGTAGCATGGAATGGCTGCCGTAACTTAGCGAATTAGATGTTTAGCTTCGTTATGGTAAAAGCTAAACAAAACTCTAGCTTTTATTTTTGGACTAGAATAGCGCGACTACGTAGACGACATGGGGATTGCTGTAAAAGGAATTTGAAATTTATAGGGAGGTTCTGCTCTAATAAGCAGTTTATAACTTTAGAAAAGTAGATGCATCTATTTTAACAGTCTTAATTGATTCAAGGTTAATTAAGTAGATGCTATTGTGATATTGAAGTTGATAGAAAGAAATTCATATCACGAGTAAACACTGACTTTACTCTATAAATTAACTAAAACAATTACTTTGCTCACCCGGAACCTTATGATAACTACGTTTATGCAACAAATGTGTGTTCGTGCAGTTCTTTCTCCTCCACACTGTAAGAACACACACAAATCGCACAAACCCAACTATCACCACCACCCCTACCTTGACGCATTTCGAACTTATCCAGAGCTCATCTTCAGACCAACACAACCGTTTACCATGCTACCAGATGACACGTTACAGAGAGATTGACAGATGAGCTGATGTATAGTCTGCCATCACAGAGCCTCGCCAAATTTATGTTGTCCGCGTCAAATCTGGACATTTTGAACAGAGTAACATAAAGCAGCGTTTCCACCAGAGATGTGCGAGAATATGTTGCGAGAAATATGCATCCAATAGAAACGCGCGAGGATGCGTAAATGAAGCGTTTGTATTGGTTAGTGAATGTGAACTTAATGGCAGGCAAAATAAATCAATGTTCGCGTGCCCCTATCTTATATAAAAGAAATTAAAACACACAAACTACCCGAAAAATCTCATTTAAAATGCGAGAGCGTTAAGTAACTAAGTGTTAAACCCCTTTGCTTTAAAAGGGGTCAGCCAGGTGTGAAATTAGCTAAGTATCTGCGTTTGCCAGGTCTCATTATAGAATTAATGAAACCATTTGGCGGGAATTAACTGACTTTGAACATGGGTCGCTTCGTTAGTCATTTCTTGAGTGTTTCAATGAGGAAGCTGGTGGATTAAATTAGTGGTAAGAGTAAGGGGTTGTTATTTTCTCTTAATCCCCGTCTAAAAAAAAGTTGTTATAAATTTGTCACCAATTGTTTATTTATTTGTCATTTAAAAAATTACAGCATTACAGTTAAAAATAATGCGATGTAAAATTGAAAACGCCATAATAACCTAACTAACAAAACTTTGTCACTTCAAAGTTCAATATCTCAAAACCGGCTGAACCGACTTTGATAAAACATGTCTAAAAACCCTGCTTTCAAATAAAAAAAACACATTGAAATCGGTCGACCCGTTATGAGCTACGGTGCTAGACAGACACACATCTTTTTGCGTCGGGGGTTAAAAACGCAAAAAGACGTACACATGTCTCTTGTCTCATGTCTTGTCTTGTCTTCGTCGCTACCCTTAAACGACGGAACACCACACCCTCCAGCCAGAAGTCGGAGCGCAGGAACATCTGCTGGTGCTTGGCAGGCACTTGGAATCTAAATGAGCTGAAACTGTAAGCCTTTTGAGACTCGAGCGGGAGGATGGAGAGCTCCAACCACCAATTGGATAGACCAATGTATGTCTGTGGCGTCGTAGCTCTCAAACGGGTAGACCAATTTCTATGCGATTTTTTTTAACATGAAAGTAAATTTTCTTGCGAAGGTTCTCAACTATTTTTTAGAAATTAGAATCGGTCAAGTCATTTCTGAAATATTAACTTTATCATCATGATCATCACCATATCAGCCGTAGGACGTCCACTGTTGTTGCTTCAGTTGGAAGCGGCCGCGGCGGCCTGCATTCTTCGTAAATCCGCGGCTTTAACCAGGTCATCCGTCCATCTCGTTGGTGAACGGTTTAAATACACTGCGCTTGCCGGTTCGGTTTCCATTCAAGAACTTTTCGGCCCCAACGGCCATCTGCTCTCCGTGCTACATGGCCTGCCCATTGCCTCTTCAACGAGCTTATTTGCTCGGCTAGGTCAGTGACCCTCGATCTTCTACGTATCTCCTTATTTTCTTATTCATTCCCATGCATAATAGAGAAACCCCGAGCATGGTTCACTCCTATAAGATATAATACAATATAATACAATACATATATTCTTTATTGCACACCACAATTCAGTACAAAAAAATCTATATATTACACATTCATTCAGCGTAGACAATAGGCGGTCTTATCGCTTAAAAACGATCTCTTCCTGACAACCATTTAGGTACATAGATCTTAAGATTATGTCAACATCGTAGGTGGCGGATGCAGAAACAAAAAACAAGAACAATTAAAAAAACATTAATATCAAAATTAATACAAATGATATATAAATACATACATACAATACATATACTACTAACATAAAAAGCAATAGAAATTGTCAAAAGCAAGCAATAATAATTTGATCGCAACCACGATAACACAAGTAAAGTCTTTTTCTGGCCCATTAGTTTTCATTAACAAGAATAATGTAGTTTCATATAAAGTAACACACCTTGAAGGAATTCTGGGTGCGGGCATGCAAACCATTTGCACCCGTCAGTGGACGTCAGCAACGCTATTTGCAAAATGCGGGCCACTCCTATAGAATTTAATTTATAAACACTATCATTTACCAGCGGATTTTCATGTAAACTATTAAATTATGACGCTTGAATCCAAACTTCAGAATTTTACTAATGTTCTAAGTAGGTAATATAACCTGGTTGTTTAACCCTCCCAGCAGCCCTAACATGGGAGGGTTATTTGAAGCGGCCGTTAAATCAGCGAAGACTCATATGCAGCGTGTACTCGGGGAAAGACGACTCACCTTCGAAGAGCTGAGTACATTCTTCACCAAAGCAAAGGCTGGCATGAACTCCAGGCCGCTTTGTTCTCAGAGTTCGGACCCAGCTGATTTGGAAATTCTAACACTCGGTCATTTTTTAATCGGTCAACCTCTTGTATCATTGCCAGAATATCCATTTGAAGAAAAAAATTTTAATCGATTATCGCGTTTTCAACAAATGGTGTGTGTGTTTGTATGTTTGTCCGTCTTTCACGTCGAAACGGAGCGACGGATCGCAGTGATTTGTGGCACAGAGATAGTTTATGGGCCAGAGAGTGATATAGGCTACTTTTTATCCCGGAAAATGCACAGTTCCCGAGGGAATAGCGCGTGATAACCGAATTCCACGCGGGCGAATACGCCAGCAAAAGCTAGTACATAATATATACACGCATAAACATTATTATAATAATAAATAACTTAAGCGATAAGGCCGCCTATTGCTTACCTTGTATTTTTTCTCTCTGTGTAGCTGTTTCTGTACCGCTTAGGTACGGTCAGCATCAAAAGTAGCTGGTTACTTTTTTACTCTGTCACATTAACACATGTCATGTATGGCGCTAAGTACGTGGCTGTAAAACGACAAAGTACAAAAGTAACCAGCTACTTTTGATGCTGACTGTACCTACTATTTGTTGTATACAATATATCATACAATATATGCCATATAGAAACATAGCATTTTAGAGTATTATACAATACTTACATACAACACAATAAATGTATTATTTTATTACAACAGAGTATATCATAACATAACATGTCTCTGTGTATATATCTGTGTTTTCTGAACTGCTTCCTATGTGTTGGTGTGCAATAAAGAGTTATTGTATTGTATTGTAATTATTAAAACAGATACACGGATTACTCAAGTATTAATGATCGACACACATATAATTTATGTTTATTATTTTTGGTTTTATTGATTAGCTGTTCGCGTGTTTCATAAAATTAAAAATTGCGTTATCTAAGAGCTTTTCAATTCCAATTAATAGCAAAAACAAATAACAGTGTATAAACGTAATGAAAGGAAATTTCATAAAGTGAAGCTGCATATTGTGTAATTCAAAAGCTAAATTACTATCCAGTCGTCCAAAGTTACCGTCCTCTATTAGACTTGTATCATGTCCAACAAGTTTTGTGATATCCGAAAATGCTTACATATTTTTCCACTAAAATTTTTCTTGATCATTCGTTTAATTTTCGGGCAGTATTTTTATATGAACTCTTGTGTAGTGTCTTTTATTGCCAGAGTTTATTGCGTTTGCCTTCTTGTGATTATTCCATTCATTACTTCTGAAAACTTTAAACCTGTGTATCTGTTCGATACGCTATTTTTCCTTGTCAATATCATGACATCACTTATAACTGAGGAACGCTATTTCTTTCAATACGTTGCTGCTATCTCAAATATCGACCAGAAAATAGGTTGCACGAAAATTGAGTGTCATAACTTCTACATTTATATTTTTATAATTATTTCGTGCCGAATATGCTTGACTATAACATATTGGTCGTTAATTGAAATCGGTGTTCAACTTACATTTATGTCTTTAGTAGGTTTTGCATTAGAGTTAGAGAATACACTTAGAGTCATAATATTTGACATGATGTATCAAAGAATGAAATTGCTTCGACAAATGTTTGAAAATGTACCAGCTCTTAATACTACAGAGATTAAGAAGAATATGATACTGTACAAGCAACTGCTGAACACTATGCGGCATGTCCATCTGGAAGTTCAAATAACGGTTATATATTTTTTTGTGACCGAGTTGCCTTAAGGGCCAAAGATACTAACTAGGTTCTGATTTTGTTTGCTAGTTTTATGAAGTGCTTTATAGGAGAAGGGGGCGTGCAGTCGGGAATAATCCATTGTGGACGACCGGGAACGGAGGTCCTAGACGATGCTGTACTCTCACCGGCTAAAACAAGGCTGCACATTCACCCTGGAGCTTACTACAGGGAGGAAAGGGTTGGAGGGGGTTCTTATCTACCCACAGAGTTGCACTTTAGCCATTTGCTAGAAAGCCGGGAGAGGAGCATGCATTCTCCCGTTAGGCTGTGGTGTGCCTGGGACCGGAAAAATGCACAGTTCCCGAGGGAACAGCGCACGATAGCCGGATTCCTCGCGGGCGAAGCCGCGGGCTAAAGCTAGTGTTAATATACAGGTGAATAGTTATTGAATACATTCCTTTTAAGGGCGTGTAGTACAACTTATTTGAAGCAAAAAATGTCATGTGATACCCTGTCCGAAAATTATTAGTTCCGAGATATTGGCGATTTTAAGATTTTTCGCAAAACTGCCTTATTAGGTGAAGAAAAAAATACCTACATTATTTCATTATTCTTTTTTTATTTTCGGACTAGCCTTTACCCGCGACTCCGTCCGTGTAGAATTCGGTTTTCACTATCCCGCTGGAACTGAAATTTTCCGGGGTAAAAACTATCCTATGTAAGGACGAGGAAGGCCTCGGGACTCAAACTATCTGTATACCGAATTTGACGAAGACGTGATGAAGTAACAAACAAATAAACAAACAGACTTACAAACTTTCGCATTTATTATCAAAGTCAAAGTCAAAGTCAAAATATCTTTATTCAATTTAGGCTACAACAAGCACTTATGAATGTCAAAAAAAATCTACCACCGGTTCGGAAAAACCTCTGCTGAGAAGAATCCGGCAAGAAACTCAACGAGGTATGTACCTATATTTTTTTTAAACAGATTTACAATATTATTAAATGATATGTATACATCACAAGTATTTAACACAACTTTATTTTTAACACAGTAGGTTCGCTATTTGAAGGGATCGCTAATGCGGATATGTGGGAAGTGAGATGTCTGAAATGTCAACAATTGCATTTCATGGTAAATAACTAAAAAAGGACCACAAATTTAATTTTTATGTTAATCAGCAAAAACCGCTTGAAGAAAAAGACCCAAAAAAGTAGTCACTTCTTTACAAGCAGCTAATTAAAGTATGACACTCATGAATTTGATTTCTAGTGTATTCATTAAGTCTCCTATGATTAATGTTCTCACGAGATTTAAGAAACGTGTCATTACTTTGATAAACTATTTATTTTTTAAATAATGTTTAGTCTCATTCGAAAGCTAAATATTAATCAAAGAAGTTTTTCAGTATCTAATTTGTATGTTGGGTGGCATGCTATTTTTTTATTAAATTAATTGCTTGTAAAGAAGTGACTACTTTATTTGGCCTTTTTCAAGCGGTTTTTGCTGATTAACATAAAAATTTGTGTTGTTTTTATAGTTATTTACCACGAAATACAATTGTTCATACTTCAGCCATCGGAAAATAAAAAAAGAATAATTAAATAATCAAATTTTGATTTTTTGCAAATTTTTTCTTCACCTGATTCGGCAGTTTTGTGAAAAATCTTAAAATCGCCAAAACCTTGGAAACTAATAATTTGCGGACAGGGTACCTACCACATGATTTATTTTGCTGCAAATATGTTGTACTATACGCTTATTAAAGGAATGTATGCAATAACCAATCACCCTATATATTATATAGTAGTGATCACCATAGAAGTAATAATAAGAGTAAAACCGGCCAAGAGCGTGTCGGGCACGTCCAAGATAGGGTTCCGTAGCCATTACGAAAAAAAACAAGTAATATTTTTCTAAGGATGTCGTACCTGTTGTGTACCTTTTTCGCTGAGTGAGTCATGCTTTGATGTGTTTTCATTCAGTAAGAAGTAAATTTTAAATGGAAGACCGAATGCATGACAGGAGCTTGAAAAGTTGTTGACGATAGTACAATGTATTGTTCCTTTATTTCAGTTCATTATAACGCTTACCCAATGTTTTATTCGGCCAATTATGTCCTTTTCCTCGTTTATGCGGAGTCATTCAGGAGTCGAGGTAGGAACATAATATAAACAACCAGTGTAATAAAAAATAATTATTTTCATCTCACTAGCTCGAAAAAACTATCTATCTCCTTCGAAATCTGCGTGTAAGCGCTTTTTCCCCTCTAAAGAGGATAAGGTTTTTGAAATTCGAACTTGATGATTCGAACATTACGCAGCGTAGTTCATCGTAAGGTTGTATTAACCTTTTCTCCAATATGCTCGGAAATGTCCGCCTAACTGTCGCAAAAATAGTACGCGAAGTTATTCTTTATCGACTGCCACAAATTCAATTAAATAAAAATCATTTCCCGGCCGGGAAATTTGTATAAAAATCCATTACTGCATAGTTTTTTTTTTACTTTTTTAAATGCACGTTTTGACTGCGACGACGTCAATATTCAAACAGCCAAATATTTGTAAAGATCAAATTGCTTCTACCGATTGTTTTAGCGTGTTTAAGAATGTCTCAAACAGTTTATCAAACAATTAAAAAAACCGAAAAAATGGTAGCAAAAGCAAAGGCCGAATTAACTAAATAACGTTCAGTACCACTTTAAACTGTAATTTAGTTATAATATAAAAAGCTTCGTTGCATTTTTTAAAATTTATTTACCTATCTCAAAAACTAAAAAGGAAGTACAAAATACGTATATTTAATAGGTCTTCTAAACTGCGTAGCAGTTTGTTGGCAGAAAGTGAAAATCTCTCTTTAAAAATTGTTTTATTTTTATTATTTTTAATTAGTATAATACGATTTTATATTTATTAAATTACTATTTCTAATGAAATTGCATTATGAGTCGTGTCGTGTACCTACTTTAAAAAAAACAAGTATCGTGGGAAGTATAATGGCAAAATCTTTAAATTTTTAAACCGTGCCCAAGCATTTAATTTAATATTTTAACAGTTTTCCTTTATTTTCTGGCATTATTGGAGAAAATCACTATATTATATGCCTCAGCGGAAATAGCAATTCGTGGATTCGTATTTATTGACGGATTCAGCTACGCTTCGTCCGTCAAACTCTACTCATAGGTACCCGAATTGATTTTTCCCGGCCTCAGCAATAATGTACTACTACCCAGCAAGCCGAGAAATTGATACCACTTTTCCGAGCTCATTTCACTACTGATTGTACAGATAGAGGCCACAAGTGTAACTCAATTTAGTTCAGTAACAGCTTCATTTTGTTTTCAGGTGCCAACAAATCTCATTCTTACGTTTATGTTCGAAAATATTTACACAGGCCTGCTGGTCTGTATGCCAGCTGTCTTTACAGAATTAACGGCAAATGAAGTGGATAATATAAGATTAGAACTGAGTACACGATTATTTAGGGCAACAGGTAATTAATTAAAAAAGTGGAACTATCAATAATTACTTTGCTTACCCGCAACCTCACGTCAGCTACGTCTATTCAACAAATGGGTGCTAATGCAACTCCTCCACCTACACAATGGAAGAACACGCAAACGTCACACAAACCCAGCTAGGTATCACCACCACAGACCGTTTCAGTCAGAGGGTTCTCTATCGTTTGCCCGAATTTCATATGCCCAAATGTATCTTTTTCTAGTAATTAATTTCTGAAATAGTAATTTCTTTAGAGTTGATATTAAACTAACCAAACCTAACCTACTGCATTCTATAAAATGACATTTAAAAAAATCCTGAAAATACTATGGCAAGAGAAATTCGGGAAATGAAATTCGGGCTAGTAAAGGTAAACGCAATCAGAGTTCATCATCTGAGCAACCGCTACGTTACGGTTGTGTTACTTTGATGATACTTGAAGTGACTTACCTATTAGCCGACTGCCCGAAGGAGGGTTATATTTTTCGAGCGTATGTATGTAATGTATGTATGTATGTTGGTATGGACGTCCATTTCTTTGGTCCTCGCTGCACCTTAAACAGCTGGACGGATTTTAACGTAATAACAATATGGATATCAAATGAAAGCTAATGAATAGTCCATTCTATTCTAAATAGATAATGGTATTTTAATGTACTTACCATTTTCACAGATTATATCAAAAATGTATAGAATAAAACATTAAATTTAAAGAATCAAAATGCCCGACCGAAGAAAATTCTAGATCATAGGCTTATTTTCTTCCTTTTAGTTTTTAAGGCAGTCGAGTATTGTGTTTTTTTTTTAAATTTAACGTTTTTTAAATGTGTTTTCAATAAAAAGCCACGTCAAGATCGTTTTACCTTCATTCTAATGTTAAAATAAACGAGGTGTAGTATTAGAAAGTTTTTGGGTATCTCGTCATAATAAAACTTATTTTTTTACAGATGCAAAGTTGCGTGCGGTTTTGTCCGGCAGTATCCGGTACCTGAAGCTGCGTCCGTTCCGGTTCCGACTCTTACGCGCCATAGCCGTTGACAGTTCGCTCCCGATCGCTTTTGCCAGCCTTCTCTTTACTTATAGCTTTATTATCTTACAGTCGTATCAGTTTGTATAATACCTGCAATGGGCCGGGCTGTGTTTCCACCCAGTCTTTAATCAGGAGTGTTTCTTTTATTTTTGCACTGTTTTTATAGTTTATCGAGAGTTATTGCAATGCATCACAATATTATCATTATTAATGAAATTATTGTAAACTACATTATTGTACACTACAATCCTGGCCTGACTTGTTGAGGTTTAACGGTTTAACTGTTTCGAAAATGGTTAAACTGATCGAGTGTTGCCATATATGCTTCCGGATTGAAAGTTTATTTGCGAACTTCTTTCCGCTGGCGTTCGTGTCGTCATAGTGTGTTGAATGTTTTATTATGATTTAGTTTTCAAATAGTTCCCACTGAAAGACAGCGTTGCGGCTTGCCGTAAAATTATGCTGAGTGGGGCCCATTTTATACTATTCGATGTTATTTTTTTATTCTTTCCATCTAATGTATTTTTATGTGTATCGAATATGTGTAAATAAATATTTCTCTCACTCTCTCTCTCTCTCTCTCTCTTTCTCTCTCTCTCCCACCTATCATTGATGATAAGTGTTTGATGCAATCAATTTGTTATTAGATTTAGTGGTTTAGATAAACACCGTGTGAATAAATAGATATCATGGAATAATTGACGTCCATTGACCTAGGTTCAAACTAAGAAAAGCTTGTACAGCCAACTACAAAAAAAGCGATAGTTACAAAAATATATATGTGTACAATACTAATACAACAATCCAATACAATGACTATTTATTGTACAGCAGAAATAGTAAGCGATACAGAAAACAGGTACACAGAGAGAAAATTACAAGGTAAGCAATAGACCTTAACATTAAGTGAATTAAGTTGAGTTACATGGTTACATTGCTCTATTGATTGTTTAAACGGTCTTTCCAAATAGTCCAAATTTCCACCATGATATTGATGACATATATATATATAATCAGCAGCTACTGAGATTACGGTATGTCACACAGAGGGGCGTCGAAGAGATGTGCTCGTAAAAGTTTACGAACTACCGCCCTCTCGAACTATCGTGCTATCATCTGGAGATAGAGTACAATGGTGGACAGATACTACAGATTGAAAATCAAACTATTTTTCTTTGTTAAAAAACTACATTATTTGCGCTTATGTTTATTTATTCAACAAATTCGTGAGAACAGGAAAAGCGAAAAATAACTTTTACAACAACTGGGACTTAACCTTATCATCACCTCGACGTTTCAGACTGAAGTGCCGGTTAGTATTACTCGTTTGTTAGCATGATAAGTCCCCAGTGCGGTAATATGTAGTTACGAGTGAGAATAATGAAAACAAAGAAAGAGAGAAAGAATGCATTTATTCGGCAAAATTCGGCAAAGCAAAAAAAATATATAATTAAAAATAAGACAATCTTATATACTAAATAAGAAGAAAGAAAAGAAACATTGTGCCGGAAGGAGCAAAAAAGGCCATAGGTACTCAGCGTGTTGCCACGGCAAGCCGCAGCGCTGGTTTTCATTAACAAAAAAAAGACTAATGCCGCGACGGCACGAACGTCAGAAGGCGGCATTAAACCAATAAAAAATTAAAAAAAAACAAAAGAGGAAAAAGCAAAAGCATTATAATAGTAAAAGCTTTACTGGTATGTTAAACGCTTCTGATTTTTCCTTCTCTGTTCCCAAAGGCTGAGATTTCAATAAGAGGCATCGGTCCCTGATTGCGCACTCAGAGACGAGATGAAACTGAGTTAATCGTGACATACAGACGGTAACTGCTAGTTTTATCTTTAATATTGACGGTAGGAGCTAAGATTTTTGCAGGGAAGCATTGGTACTATGTAGCAAGTGTAAATGATTCGTAGTTAGTGTATGTACTTAGCAAGTTTTTATTTACTGACTGCTGTGTCAATTTATTTATCTCATATTCGTACCAAATTTTGGTGCGGCCGTGCCAAATTGGCGAAGGAATGGTGGACTTACCAAAGTTCGCCGCCGACCTTCTGACTGGCCACGAGTTTGCGATGATGATCTTGAAGGCAGTGCACGTCGTTGTCTTTATTATCTCTCAATCCTAGCAGATTATTGAGGATAACTTCTTTATTATGAGTAAGTTGCATGTCGAGCGGAATGATTTGTTTATATATGACAGACAGACGACAAGATGACAATGAAAGAATACCGCGTGGCATCAGAGGTTTCCGGCCAGCGTTGCCTAGGCTTGTCCACCTCCTTGCACACGGCAATACGGCGCAACCACAATTAATTCACTGAAAATGAATAAAATGCAACTTGCAAAATTTGAAGACAACTTGCCCTATTTACATTCATCTCATTTTGGCCTATATACGTCCCACTGCAGCACAGGCCTTTCAGATTGAGAAAGGCTTTGGGCTTATAACTTCTAAATTGCATTTTACCTGTTTATCAATATTCCCAGGTTTCAAAACTTCTTGGTCACAAAATACCTAAATTGCAGAATGCCTAATTTTGCTTTCTTATAACACCGGAATCTTAATATGGCTGAATTTCAAAATACCTTAGTCTCACAATACCTAAACTTCAAAATCACTTTCATGGCAAAACAAAAACAACCAAAAGTAAAATACCTCAATTTGAACGTTGAACAGGAGCTTTACTAAAAGTCAATAATCAACATCAAATTTCTCAAACACAACTTGAAAAAAACTTTCTCAACGTGAAAAAAATTAGGCATTTTGCCTTTTGGGTGTTTTCGGTTTGAGTTGTTTAAATATTTTGTCATTTCTGTCATTCGGTATTTGAATGAATTGTTCATTTCAATCTTTAGGTATTTAGAGAATATGACATTTTAAGACGAAGTCATAATGAGTTTCGTTCACTTTAATACAAAAGACAATTTAACATTTTAGGTATTATGAGCCCATGGTAATTTGAAATTTAGGGGTATTAGTGAATAGGGTATTATGAAATTTAGTGGTTTTAAGCCCAAAGCTGAGAAAGCTTAACCCGTAGTTCCCACGCGGGACCAGTGCGGATTTGGAACTTCACACACACGATTGAATTGCTTCGCAGATTTGTGCAGGTTTCCTCAAGATGTTTTCCTTCACCGTAAAACTCGTGGTAAATTTCAAATGTAATTTTGCAAAAGCATCCAAAAAAAATCAGCGTGAACTCGGTTTTGAACCCACTATCTGCCTCAGAGGCCGTGAATCTAATCACTAGGCCACCACGGCCGGCCCAATACAAAGATCGTAAATGCAATACATGAGTGAGCTCCAGCATACTTACAATACAATACAATACAATACAATGACTTCTTTATATTATTGAACACCATCATAGTAAGCAGTACAGAAAACACAAGTAAAATTATAGAGATTTTCAAAGGTAAGCAATAGGTGATCTTATCGCTTCAGACGGATCTCTTCCAGGCAACCTTTACAATGCATACTTACTTAGGAAAACAATTCTTAATTTTTTATCCGACATTCAAAAAACCAAAAGGGTAGAACGGACTCTTTATAAATACTTTATGAATATTCTAGTTAATGAGGCGTCCCTATCAAAGGATAACGTAATATTTCAGGAGCTAACAACTCGTGAAAGGGTAAGATTAATCACCAGCATTTTTGTTTTTGACACCAATTTAAAAATAATTTACGATGCTTCTGAAGGCGAAGCTTAAAATTCCAAATTAACATTACCCTATGTTTGATTACGTTATAAAGTGAATCCCTAGAAAAAAAAAAACTTTTTAACTTACTCAAGTTCGTTGAAGTGGCAATGGGCAAGCCATATTATAGAACGAAGAACAGATGGCCGTTGGGGATGAAAAGTTCTCGAATGCAGACCGCGGATCGGCAAATGCAGCCGCACAGCATAGGACGTCCACCAACGAAATGAAAAGATGGCCTGGTATTTCATTCAGTTCATACAAATTTATCATAATATACTTGGTTTTTGGAACCTTCTAGCACAAGAAACCGATTTTCTGCAAACCATACCTACATTTTTTTTTTTATAAAACGAGGGGGCAAACGAGCAGACGGGTCACCTGATGGAGAGCGATCACCGTCGCCCATGGACACCCGCAACACGAGGGGAATCACAGGTGCGTTGCCGACCCTTTAAGGAATTGATAGGCTCGTTTTCATCATGCCATTACCGTAATAGGAACGTTTCAGGAACGGAATTTCAAGCGAATACATGACACGCGACGGCGATGGTTGGTTAGGAAACGTGCTAGTGGTAGTCTCATACTTTTCAATACAAAGAATATATTTTTCACTTCTCATGCTCGTAAAGTTCGTATTTATGCTGGATCTAGGCGACATAAAATGACTTTTTATGCTCTAGTGCCTAAAGTAAAATCTTCGTCTAACACCAAGGCAATCAGGTGTAAACAGCCGAAACAAAGAAGTTTCTACATATATTTTTTAATAATTTTTAATTTATGTAAAACTAAAAATCAATCAAATCAATCAAAATAGATCAATAAAACTAAAAATTTATAATTATAATATAATAATGCATGAACAATAAAAGTACATACTAAGTGAACAATTGCTTCCATTGTTGATATTTAATTTCCTCGCCATTGAAGTGAAAAGCAGTGTGTAAAACTCGAGCATTTAAACCCATTTTCCCCTCGAGGTATCTATCCACCCTCGCCGTACCTATGATGGCTCGGGTGGCTATATGAACGTCTCGGGCAAAAAAGGATCGTTTTATGCTCTTGTTGTACAATCTACTATTTGTCTGACACGTTGCTATTACGTTCATGGTATGATACGGTTACGGTGTAGGTACTGGGTACAGACCGATTTTCAGCAATCCCTACACTTATTTCAAACAATAGTATTTTATGCAACTGTATCGTAATAGGGGTCCTTAAAACACGAGTGTGGTCTCGTTTCATAATTGGGTCACATGAGTGTTTAAGGCCTAATTACGTACAGTTGCATACAATATTTTATCTATATCCATATATTAAATCCTCTATCATGTGTTCCGCGAACCATTGAGAATGACCTGCATTAACGAGAACTAGGTAGGTATGTCTGCCCCACGAGCTGCGCCCGCTACGCGCGCGACGACCTGCTGCTGCACGTGGTTGCGGCCCCCCCCCGTGCTGTAATGATGTACGAAATCTCATTACGATACAGATTTCTGTATCGTAATGACTATTACGATACAGCCGTGTTCATAATAGAATCCAATGTCGTAATGCTGGTCATTACCTATGGTTTTTGAACGCATAATTGAGGATTTACTATATGGGTGTAGATAAATCTTTTTAAAGTACGGAATAATTTCTACATTTCCGATTCGTCCGACGCTAATAAACTCACGATTTGAGATTTATATTAAAATTCAAAGGGAGCTCTGAATGAAGATTTTCATAGGATGCATTAAAATCTGTTTCCACAGCTCTGTTTGTCGTGTGAGAAACAAGTCATAAGAGACTAGCATGTGAATTATTTACTAATGTATAAGTCAATAGTTTGCGGAAATCTCTAATACCTTAATATCTGTGTTTTCTGTACTGCTTACTATTGTGTTAATAAAGAATCATTGTTTGTATTGTACCTACATTGTCAAATATATAAAACAAAGTAACCACTTCTGATATGTTTGAGCAACCTGCAGTTGCTGGCTCTTGCCAGCGATTTTTTTCATCACGATCAGTAGAAGACCATATAAATATGTATTTGACGGATGATATTCCAACAATATAGTTTCACGTCATTTTAGTGTCAGTGCCTGTGCTAACAACGTCCACGAAGTCATATAATATACCTAGTGGCATCCACGAAGACGCGTGATTTTGTCAAAATTTGACATAAATGACATCGTAATAAGACCACGGCACGCGTCATCGTGAAAGACGTGTATAATTAGCTATACACGTTAACCGAAGACCGTGTCAATTGGAGAGCGATTGTTCAGAAAAGATTCGTGGATGTCGCGACCCTCAAAAATTAAGATTATGACATTATGTGACATAATAAGGAGGAGGGTTGTTAACGACAAACAAGAGAGTGCATACTCTAACCACGCGAGCGGCATAGCTCGATGTTGATTTTTTGAAACATATTTAGTTTCCATAGTTCAGTATGTAACTTGCACCAAATCTTTTGGCCGTTGGTACGGCAATAACAAGTCCATAAACCGTTTTTACTGCCTTTGTTCAAGTAAATGTATGTAGGTTGACTTTTTAAACAATGACCGTATATTTTCAAAGAAAATCGGATAATTCTTAAGACTTCTCACGGCTTTCTAGTTTTAACAAAAGATGGATGCGACATTTCGGTACTGAAATGAAAATAATCCTGGTAGGTAGTACACACGTAAAATAAAGCCGGAAATTGTCATCTAATCCTGCTAATTCCTACCTAATATTTATAAATGCGAAAGTTTGTGAGTATGTTTGTTAATTCTTCACGCTAAAACTGCTGGACGAATTTGGATAAAGTTTGGTATGTAGATAGCTGGACATCTGGAATAACATAATAATATATTTAAGCTACAGCTTCTTTTTATCCCCATATTCGATATAGATACTCGTAATATTTCATAAAAAACATATTGACACCTTGCACGGAGAATAGATGGCCGTTGGGGCCGAAAAGTTCTCGAATGGAGACCGTGAATCGGCAAGCGTAGAACGTCCACCAACAAGATGGTCGGATGACCTGGTTAAAGCCGCGGGTTCACGGTGGATGCAGGCCGCTTCCGACCTGAGCAGCTAAGGGTCTTTGAAGGAGACCTATGTCTAACATTAGACGTAGTACGGCCGATATGATGATGGATGACGACGACTTTGTATAAACTTTAACAAAATTCCAACATTCCTAGATTTTACTACTTTGTGTGATGTTTGTTACTCAATTTAGTAAGTATGTCGGTCATTCCACCTTCTCGTGCAAATTGGGTTATCCTGTGAACAGCGTGCGTCATGATCATTATCTCGTTACTCGAATTACTGCCTACGCTGATTACTTGATGACCTGGGATGAGTTGACCATAGAATTGTATAGACAGGACAATATTTGTTCATCTCCGCATCAGCTAGCTTCAGCATCATCATTATCGTCGTTGTTATTGTGGAACGCCCTACCGGTAGAGACTAAAGTGCACAAACTCCTTGCCTATCTTTAAATCTATGCTTAGAGTTTTATCAACCTGGTAATTTGCGAACGAGTTGAAAGCGAGACGAGCACGCAGCGAATACGTCGCAAGCGCGCAACGTTATCGCCGAAGACGCCCTATTAATATTGTACGAGAGTGTACAACATGAAGTTTTGGCGCTATTCTATTATGGCCTATAATATTATTCCTGAAATCCAACAATATACATACTTAGACACGTTATTTTTCTTAAAAACAATCAGTAAAAATTCTGTGTCCCCTCTAGCCATTACTTACTCTAAGCATTCATACTTTACCTCCCGCTAGCCCAACACAATAGTCACAACAGTCCTTAAGATGTATCGTCTCCTGGCCCTTTTCCTGGTCATCACCAGCTACGTGGAGGCATCGGGCAATGGGACGAAGTGTAACGGCTTTAACGCCAACTTTGAACTGGCCAGGGTCATAGGGACGTGGTACGTGGTGGCCATAATACCTGAAGCCATTTTTCCTGATAAGCAGAAGGTGCCGTGCTATGAAGTCGAGTTCACTGAGATCGAGGAGGTGAGTCACGAAAAAATGGTAATGAAAATAATGGTAATTAAGATACAAAATCATTATCAGTTTAGACCCGAGCACATTAAATTCTGTTTATTTATTTAAACAATGAATTTTTACATAAAAATAAAAATAAAAAACACATAAAATTAACTAAAACGGGCTTCCTCTTCCAAAGCAGCGCAGCGCGGGCATTGTGCCTAAGACGCTAGCGGCGTTGCCTCGTTGCACTGCAAGGCTCAGTCTTTGGGCGAAGAAAAAGCCTGCTCTTTGGTCGCCAGATATGCCGATTAGTTAATCCGACACTTCTTTCATATTTTTATTGTGTCGGACGCCCAAGGCCCAAAGGTTTCGACCGCAATGCCGCAAAAAAGTAGTTGTCCTTAAGAAAGGCGTATTTGCGGCACTTGACGGTTTGGGCATCGTCTGCAGCTGTCCCTGGCTTCCGTGCAGACCGTTGGACATTAAAAGAAAAATTGTGATAGAAGTTAACCGGATTCATAACTTTCCGTTTTTTAGGTTTTGTACCCTAAATCTACAGGTAAAAGGGACACTTTGTAAGGGTTCCTTTAAGATAAGTTCGTTAACCGTCTGTCTGTTAACCTATCAGAACCGTTTTTTAGAAATGCGTTAGGTACTAAGAGCACGCGATCTAAAGTACAAAAAATTACAACTTAATATTCTTTTAAACAGCTGACTTTTTTGTTGACTGTACTTTTTGTTAACTGTGCTTGCTTTGTTATCTAACCTATATTTATGTTTACCAAATTTAAGTCAATCCGACCAGTGAAAGTGGATCAAATAACTTGCCAGATTTGAAGTAAAAAACAAATAAATACACGAAATGAACTTTCCTAAAATCTTGTAAAAACAAGTACAAAATGTCGACGAAACCGACGACGAAATTTGATGTCTCGGGTTCGATTCTCGGTCAAAGCAGATTTGTATTAAATATGTACGATAAATACGAATGCGTGTTCTGGATTCTTTGATGTCTAAATGTATTCTAGTGTTTCACCTAAGCGTTTGTCCATTGCCTACAATGCATTTTTATCCGTCACCAAGCTTTGCGTAGTAATATCAGGTACCATCAGCCAAATAAGTGGTCTATCAATTTTTAAATAAGTTCCTATCAAATGAATATGCCGCTAGTCGAACTTTCAAGTTGACATACAGGTCTATTGGAATTACTTTAGGGTGGTAGACCTCATATTTCGCTGATGGTACCTAGTAGAATAGTTCCAGAATTGTCTTGTTTCCAGTCCGGACTTCGCTGGCTCATGAACCAGACTCACACGGCACCTCACCCGAAAGACATTTTCGAGGAAAACAAAGGAGTCACGATACGACAGAGATACAGATCTGACCACCCATTCGACGTATGGTCTAAATCTCTGGATGGAGCAAACGGGTGCTTCCAGCAAGTGATGTCCTTGAACACAGACTTGAGCGACATAAGTGAGTAATTACAATATACTGCTAAAGGAAAAGGTCTTTCAGGTTCAATTTTATTACCACTAGCTAGCCGCAGCTTCGTTTACGTAAACCAGTAGTTCTGGCATTTGAAGTAAAATCCATTCCATTGATTCTATGAGAATTCTCTAAAGTGACCTTACAATTCTCAGGCAGCGAAGGCCATTTTGATTGTGTTTTTTGATTATTCATCCCAGCCCATATACGTCCCACTGCTGGGCACAAGTCTCCTCTCAGAATGAGAGGGCTTGAGCCATAGTAACGTAGGTAGTTAGTAACTTTAGTGAACTAAGTGAACTAAAAACGGTAAGTAGCACAATACAATACAATACAATTTGGACCGTTTTATTCCAGTAAAAAAAAGTTGTGGCTTTGTGGCCTCTATGGGTTCAAATCTGAGTTTTTTTTATTTCTAATTCAGATCTGCTGAGTTTATAAGTGTATGGAGATATGCTATTCAGTAGTTAACGTGAACGTGGAATAGTGAACAGTCAGACCAGTAAGATACTATCGCTTTGCTGTAGTTATGCCAATAGTAGAAACTCTTCTATTAGTTACGCATCACTAATCTGATATTTCACGAGCACACGCTAGGAATACTTTATAATAAAGATTAATACATAAATAGATGCCAGGTCTATTTGTTACTGCAGAATAACCTAACCTACCAAAAAAGTTAGAAAACCCCAGACTTTGTCACTTCAAAGTTCAATATCTCATAAACGGCTGAACCGATTTTGATGAAACATGTCTAAAAACCATCGCTAGAAAACCTGCTTTCAAATAAAAAAAAACCGCAGTCAATTCGATCCCCCGTTTAAGAGCTACGGTGCCACAGACAGACACACAGAGCGGTCAAACTTATAACACCTCACTTTTTGTACAGTTGCATCATGGACTCATTACATCGTGAGGATTAAAGTTAAACGACAAAGTTGAAGTGTGTGCTTGTGATGCGGGGAGTGTCTTTTCAAATAAACATTACGTATACTTCCATTTTAATGTCAACAAAAATCAAAGCATGTACTTTTAGGTACGTTACTAAGTATTTTAACCCTGGTATCAAAAATAACGCCATTTGTAAAGTCACTCCTCAACTATGACTGCTTTGGTTGCTTCAGCTGATCGGCCTTCCGAATTCGGTATACCACCGCGACATCGGCCCAACGATGGACCGGCGAAACGTCTAAACGTACCTGTTTCTGTAAGCGTCAGTAAGTATAATACTGAGGGTCTTTTTCACGGTTTACCCTAGAATCTCCTTGCCCCACAGTGGCGTACATTGGGTCAATGAGGGCTACCGTTCTCGCGCACACCAGTTGGCGCCAGTGTAGACAAAGGTCCTGCTTGAAGTAGGTACGTACCCGTGGTCCAACTAATTTGTCCAATCCGGAAATATTATTTATAATTTATATAATAAATATTATATTTTAATACAAAAATAGGTAGGGTCAACTTCAGTTGTCCGAAGGGAAAAATGACCAAAATACCGTCGAAAAGCAGTTGGACAAACTATAGTTGGACCACGGGTACGTCACGCCTGAATTATAGTTGTTTGTTACTACGGGCGTGAAAATAAGATTTATATTTAAATCATTTTTAATACCTTAAAACCATAAAAATATCGAGCATGCCACAGTATTGCGTATACCACGCGCCATATAAATCTGCCTAAAAGTTAATTATTTAATACTCAGTTTTGACGCATTTTGGAGATACATTTTTGACTTTACGTTACTCCCGGATTGTGTTCGAATCGCTTAACGGTATAGTGCCTATTCAATTATTGGAATTATACCTTTATAGTTATTGTGGTACTAGTCGGGGCAATGAACTTTTAGGCAAAGTTAGGCGGCGGAAGGTATAGCCCCTTTTTGTTAGGAAAAAACGGACAAAGGTTTCCGAAAGACAAAACTGTCCAAAACACAAACTACTGGTACTGTAAAATATTCACAAAATTATTCTAATTATAAATAAACTAGCGTAGCTCATTCAAAAACAGTGACATTTGACATTTCAGAGAACTCTCGCTACACTAGCGCCTCTAGCGGCGAATTTATACGCGATAGCCCTCATTCCAGGATAGGCAACGCTAGCTCGCGCCGCACCCCCCTAGCACGGTAGGATTTCAAGACGCTGCTAACCCTGGAATTTACCCAATGCACGCCTATGGTGCCCCATATTTTCATTTCATAGAATAATTATTTCATCGAACGATTAAATAAAGTTATTAATCGCCGATCACAAAATTTGTAGAATACTTAAATAGTATTTCATAATTTGTTTATTCCGCAAAACTTAATATCATATACTTATATATATTTTTTTAATCTTTTAAATGATTCTTCATAGAAAAGCAAGACTTTTCAGGTGATTATAAAAAATAACTAACTTTAAAGGTTAATGCGGGAGCTTCTCTTCGCAGTTTTCGCATTGGCTTTTGAACCTAACTTTTCCGAGTCACTTTCGCTCCGACCTCGAAAATTACAGAATTTATAATTTACTGGCGTTTATCCGTGGTTTTCCGCCCCGCACTTTCGCATTTATAATATTAGTGGGAAATAGGAAAGTAAAGTATATTTATCCATAAATATAAGTATTATATAAGTAGGAAAGTACTGTAGAATAATTGATAAAACCAAATTACTTCCAAAGAAACATGATGTGCAAGACTCTAAAGCTAATGCAAATATTTTACAGAGCGAGCACTGTCGCACGAGGCTCGTATGCAGCTTCACCTGATCGAGACCGGCAAGGAGTCGGGACCGTTCCTGCTGCAAATGCTGTGGGGAAACCTCATCACTGGAGTTATTTACCAGAAGCAACAGGTACCCATCATGAAACAAGTAATTTATCAAAACTATTCCAAGTTTAACAACGCTACGTCTGTTCGCTCAAAATTCCTCAGTGCCTTAAGACAAAAATCTGACGTGGCGTTTCCCTAATAGGTCTTGTAAATAGGCTCAGAGTTGCTCAGCGAGCTCTACGGGATCGAATCAATAATGAAGGGGGTAGATTTTTTTTTGACATTCATAAGTGCTTGTTATAGCCTTAATTGAATAAAGATATTTTGACTTTGACTTTGAAGAGATACGTAGAAGAATGAGGGTCACCGACATTGCCAAGTGGATAAGCTCGTTGAACTGGCAATCAATTTTTGGTTGTTGGGGCCAAAAAGTTCTCAAATAGAGACCGCGGATAGGCAGCGTAGGACTATAGGACTCCCACCAACAAGATAGTAGATGAACAGTGCCTCTAGTGTGGCGTTTTCACAAAACATTCGTTTACTATTCGAAGACGTAAAACGGTGCGGCGGCGAAATAGTTAACGTAGCAAACCTACACTCACAAAAGTTGTTGCGCAAACTTTTCGCTAGAGGCTCTGTCCGTGTTTCCATACAAATTGAGATTTTAACGCGAACGCGATCGAGACGTATTTTGTGAACGGGAAAATACACTAAGCATACTGGTTAAACTCGCAGGTTCACAGTGGATAATATTTAGCCGTTTCCAACTGAAGCAACTGGAGGTCTATGGGGGAGGCCTATCATATGTCCAATGGGTGTGCTACGACCAACTGACATGATGATTTGATACCCATGTTGATAATCCATTTATTTGATCTCCCCTATATGTTTGCAGATTACCAAGATATCGATTACCTTTAAACGAGCAAGTCTTGTATATAATTAGTATCTTTGAAATGGCTCCAACGATTTCGATGAAATTTGGCATGTGGGGGTGTTCGGGGATGACAAATCGATCTAGCTTGGTCTTATCTTTGGGAAAATGCTTATTGAGCTTTAGCCCGAGCAAAGCTCAGTCGCCCAGGTACTAATAATTTATGAACGAATATTTGTTTCCAGAGTACAACGCCAGACAAGTTGAAACCTGTATCTGAAGTCATGGTAAAGCTGCGTGGACCTCAAAGAGCCCCGAAGATGTGTGACAAGAGATTGAAAGATTAAGAAACGAAAAATACGCTGTTTATTTGAAAAAATTGAGATTTTTTTTATGGAATAAAATGTTTGTACGAAGAGCCTGCGAATATCAATTTCACACAATTTGGAAATTTTCAGAACAAAACAGTTATTTTTAAAATAACCATCGGTTTCATACACTACCAATATGAAAGCAATCTCGCTTAAAAAAATAATTACCATAGTTTCCTAGCAAAAAGCTAATTAGCCTTATCTTAAGCTAGAAACACACTGACGCCGGAGGCGGAGCGGTGCGGCGCGGCGCGGAGGTGGTGCACGTTGTAATATTCGAGCTAACATGAAAGAGGACACACAGAATACCGCACCATGCTTATTTTCCGCGCGGTATTCTGTGTGCCCTCTTTCATGTTAGCTCGAATATTACAACCAGTACCGCCTCCGCGCCGCGCCGCACCGCCCCACCACCGCTCTCTGTGTGTGTTCAAGCTTTAAATATAAAATCTTATTTTAATGACGGGCAACATAATATTGTTTTTATCCAGTAAACTACCTCAATTTGTTTACTAGCTCTACTTTTGTATACCTATTATTACAATATAAAGTATATTCCTCGTACATAACCATCTTATAACCAGCACTGGAAGGAATCAAATATATTCTACTTAAAAGTACCTAATATAATTGCCACTTTTAATGTCATTTTAGATTCCAAAAAATTTGGCACGACGACAAGCGAAGCAAGGAGGAGTATTAAGTACAGTTGCGACGACAACGCACGAACCGAGCGAGCGAAGCGAGCGCGCCGCGTCAGCAGACAGCGAAGCGCCAGTACCAAATTAAGTTAGAAAATAATTTGAACCTACCAGTGTTGGTAACATAAAATGGTTATGTACGGGAAACAAGATTATAACTGCAACAGTTTTAAACACTAGTTCCATAATGAACAGCAATTTAAAAACTAATGCATCTTCATACAGGTTATTTGCGATACAGTAAAGTCCAGGATGTAACAAATTGTTTGTTCTCACGCCACTATTCCTACCACGATACGTTGTGGTATTAACGATAAAGCAAAAGCTACAAAGAATAAAATAACAAAGAATATGCAATGTTTGCAGATGCGAAAAACTATGTAATACAACCACTGCTTTAGAGACTTAGAACAGGAAGCTGGTTTCTTAACTTATTTCAGCGCTTTTCAATATCTGCACATAGCCATCCGTTCAATCCGATAATAACGAATAACGACAATCTGGACTTTTTATAAAACATTCGTGTCATGACTTCGGTAGATTTGTCAAAATATTGGGAGCTCCATAAATTTTCAATATTTAAGTACATAAACACTGACGCCGACAATAAATAGGTACTTTAACTGTCTATCAACGCACAATAGAACTTCTTAGTCTAGATCTGGAAAGATAAATTTGGACTCATGATGCCTTTATTGTCATAAATTATAAGGATGTACTGTATTTTTTCACAGGAACGAGAAAATAGTAATAATCAACATGATAATTAATTTAAAATTTTAATTATTCGGGGGGTAACGGGGTATTCTTTTTATAATTTTCATTGTTACAGTTAGTTAAGTTATCTTAGGTTAGTTCTTTTTTATGTATGTAAACTCATAATTGTACAACTTTAAAAATCACTTAATATTACATAAATACATATTAAAATTATTCGCCATTAAACTTCATAGTTTGGTGAAATTATTCACGCAACTAAAACTGTGTACCTTTTTGAGAACAAAAAATACAAAAATAATCAATTAGTCAACACGAAGATAATATTTTATTTTAAGTGTCTGTCTGTCTATTTAACATTTTGTTTTAATCTTTGATGCGATTGGTGTCGTGACATAGTCTTATTAACTGCTTTCCTTATGGTTAAGTTCTAAAACGTATTGCTGGACTGTCCATTCGTGGTCACGCTAACTTATTATTGACTTTATGGGAATCTGTTTTGGATAGGACACAGGTTAATGTTGTATTTCGTTTAGCTAGGACAAAACTTTTTATATAAAATTGTTTCAGGAGAATGAATTCGCGTTTCAAATCACTATACTTGACCATGACGTCTGATTTTTATCTATATTTATTCTAATTTAACTCTGAAAGAATTTTAAATCAATCCTGCATACCACAATAGAGAAATCTCTCTCTAAGCGGATCTATGCCTTTAAGCAGAACATTCTTGAGTATTTATTTCTTTGATATCGAAAAATGCTGCAACAACGTGAGGGTTCAAAAGGTGAACAATTAATCTAGCTTGGTCTTATCTCTACATAAACGCGTTGTTTTCGAATCCTAGTCCGAACATAGCTCAGTCGCAGGTATTTTGGTAAAATGACATCTGATTTCATGAAGATATATTGCACTGTTATTGGCGTGTTTGTAAGAAAGCCACCTGAATCAAATGTTTTAGTGATCAAAATAACATTTTCAACATCGAATGTTCGGATGTTACACGGACAGAAAGACAGATGGCACCAGGTGCCGGAAGGAGATGTCAGTGATTGATTTCGCGACGGACAACGCTGTGTAAAAGTACAAGATTTTTACAGGATGATCATAAAAAAAATACACAATGAAATGACAAAATTAATCAGGAAATACAGAATAGTTTTGTAATCATCGGCTTTTTAATAATTATTGAATTGTTTTAAATCATCGTACAAAACATTTAGTGAATAAAAACCAGCCAAGTTTGTGTCGGGCCAGCAGTGTAGAGTTCAATAATTAAATTAAATAATTCAATAATGTTTTGATCGACTTTTACTCGTTAACTTTTTCCTGACAGAGTGGTCGTGCTCATCTGATGAGAATCAGTCTGTAGTGAACGACTGTTCAATGACTCACATTTTTTTTTAAAGAAAATGAACGGTATAAACAAAGACTACACAGACGCAGATATGTACTAATTTATCATATAACATTTTTTCTTGGGATTACAGGGAAAATCGACAACAAAAAAACATATTATCAGGTATTTAACTACCTTTTATAAATATAATTTTTTCTAATCCTCCCTGTATCTTTGACAGGCATGACGGGTGCTGAGCTTGCAGCGTTGCAGGGGCGTTCCACTTGGATCGCTTTATATCTATTGTTTATGAGCAAGGGTTGAATTGATGGATATACACACGTGAGCAAAAGGTTATGTTTGATTTCAGTTTTATGGCCGGACTTGGGAAGCCTTTGGAAAGAGGAGATGAATGTTTAAAAAAAATACAGAAGCATTTTATATCGATTTTGTTGGGGCAACAGCATTTTTTACTAATCTATTGAATCAGGTGTTAAAACTCCTCCACCTTCCCACTCTTAGAACATAAACTAAATATAACCATCACCACACAAAAATGAAGCATTTCGAACTATTTGGTGCGGCGCGAACGTACCAGAGTTCATTTTCAGAGCAACTCAACTGTTCACCGATCTACCACATGTTAGACCAGCTTTTTTTCTGTTGCAAAAGATGTTTAAACGATTTCCGTTTGAAGATACCTAATATTTTATAATTCAACTTGAAGAAAAAACATGAAATTTAAAAAATCAAAAAACCCGACTGCCTTCAAAACTAAAAGGAAGAAAATAAGTCTAGTGGTCTAGAACTCTGTTAAGTAGCTAATTTAAAGTTCTACAGTCGGGACGCAATTCTAGGAATTTTCGAGCTGATCTATTCGATACCCATACAACCATACCAATACAATACAAAATATGTTTTTTTCTTTCTTCCGCCATATTTTTTTTTTCGCAGATGCCATATTGAAATATTATATAACCTATGTCGCTCCAACAGTTATGAGGAATCCAATGATACCTCATATGTTAAAATCCGTCCAGCCGTTCAGGCTGCAGCGAGGACCAAAGAAATGAACAAACATTCATACATACATACATTATTATACGCTTGAAAAACATAACCCTCCTTTGGGCAGTCGGGTAAAAAGTAGATTCTTAATTAACAGAGCCTATAGTAAACCAATCAAACGAAGCCAACCGCACCTGCGGCACTGCTGACCGAAATTTCTCAATCCACTCTAAACTTTTAATGGATCCTTAACTCTTGGAATCTCATCTCTGCCCCCACTCCATGACGGAATTACGTAAAGTCTTTTAGCAATAAAATTCCTCATAAAGACCATTTTATAATAGGATCGTAAAGCCTGACTTCACCGGGATAAGGGACCCTCGGGGGAGGAATTTTCTAATTTTATGTGTTTTCTTTCTTGAATCGTTATCCAAACACTATGAATCTTAATTTAAAACACCTGATTCCGTTTAAAGAGATTAAAAGAGTAAAAGAACACTTTATTTACAAAATACAACACGGTTCATTTATCATTTAGGACGCTGTTTTGCAATGGCGTGTTAACCTTCAGAAAATATTTTCAAAATGACATTTTATTGCAAAATCACAGTCAGTTGACTCAGTATTGCAAAACAAAACATCGTTCTATAATTTAAGTGAGAGATTTCATATGGGTGCAGTGTGTTACCGCCATTAAACCGGTAGTATATTAATAAACTAAAATTCAGACTTTGTTACCTTTGTAACAAAATAATAATTGCCAGCAATGTACAGCAAAATAAAATGACAAGTAATAATCAAAGTTGACGACCAGATGGCCTAGTGGTTAGAGAACCCGACTACGGAGCTTGAGGTCCCGGGTTCGATTCCCGTGTCGGGGCAGATATTTGTATGAAAAATACGAATGTTTGTTCTCGGGTCTTGGGTGCTTAGTATGTATTTAACTATATCTATAATTATAATTTTATTTATCCGTTGCTTAGTACCATAACTACAAGCTATATCGCGTATGAATACTGAGGTCTCCCGAAATGTCAAATCTCATAGTTTTTGGGTGAGCTACGTGGGTTTATTTATAATTAGAATAATTTTGTGAATATTTTGCAATATCTGAAATTAATTATGGCAAATATGCGTTCCGGGGCAATGAATGTCTGTGTTTTGAGATAGTTTTGTCTTTCGGAAACCTTTGTCCTCCCTTTTTTCCGAGCAAAACGGGGACTATGCAACACTGTGGCATGCTCGATATTTTTATGGTACGGTTTTAAGGTGTATTAAATATGATTTTAATCTAAACTTTGTTTTCACGCCCGTAATAACAGACTTTGAAAGCCATACTTAAAAACCTCACGCAACAGTGCGCCATCTAGTGAGACAAAAAACGATAACCCTCATTGGTGTGAATTGTCCCGTGATATTTATTTATTTATTCATTATAAAGTATCTGGCATTATTATTATTTTTTTAGAAATGTAACAGTCTAAATTTTATTTTAGTTTTTATGTTTTCAAATTATTATTTCTTTTTTTATTTAAACTGTTTATTAATTAAATTAATGTCATGGTTAAGTTACAGAAATACGTTACTTTAACCTCCCTTAAAAAAGCCTGGCTGCCGGTTAAAAATGGTTTACGTTCATTTAGATTGCAACATGAAACTAGCTAAGTGCAAATCGAACTCGCACAAAAAGAGCTGCACTAACTTACAACGTCTTTTTGACAAAGACGATAAATTTTTTTTTTCAAATTTCTTTTATTTTTATAATTTGTTATTACTTTCACACACATACATTTGAAATTTACCACGAGCTTTGCGGTGAAGGAAAACATCGTGAGGAAACCTGCACAAACCTGCGAAGCAATTCAATGGTGCGTGTGAAGTTCCCAATCCGCACTGGGCCCGCGTGGGAACTATAGCCCAAGCCCTCTTGTTCTGAGAGGAGGCCTGTGCCCAGCAGTGGACGTATATAGGCTGGGATGATGATGGGTTGATGATTACTTTCACAATCTTTTTCTAGTTAAAGTTTAGTTATTCGTTAGTTTTATTTAACTTTAACTGCAATCCCCCTGGTGTCGCAGGTGTCTATGGGCGGTGGTGATCTCTACCATCGGGAGACCCACTTGGTCGTTTTCCATCCAGTCGAATAAAAAAAAACTTTTAACTCACTTTAAATTTAAATATAATGTTCAGTCAAGTTCATAAACTTGTGAGCAAAAATTTTATCAAAAATATCTGAACGTCTCTACGCCGTTAACAATAGAGTCGTGTTCAGATATTTTTGATCAAATTTTTGCTAACAAGTTTATGAACTCGACTGTATACTGTGTCATATTATTATTTGTTAATTCTGTAAGAAATTTAAGATTTTGGCTTCAATGCCACTTTTTAATTGCTAAGCCTTGGCGGAAAGACGGGCATGTCAGAAAAGTCACATCGAAGAGCAAAATCAATATCCACCTGTCCACGTAAAATCGCATCTTCAGACAAAACAGATTCCTCTCCATTCACCTCCTCTCACCCGTAGCCAATTAACACGGTCAGCCGCACGGTCCGGTTGCCGGATCCGGCCGATTTTTCATTAACTCAACCGCACGGACGATTATTGAAAATCGTTGGTGCGATTAATTAGTCGCCGAGAGGGTGCTTTTGATTACATTGATAATTGTTTTTGGTATTTGGCGTATAGGGAGACTGCGGCCACAGTAAAACCAGTAAGTAATCTACAAGCGCATGATGACTATTGTACGCATGCATCGAACACATTCGGGGTGTTTGGTGAGACGAAAATAGGAAGGAAATAGCCAAAATGGCAATAAATTTTGAGTCAAAGACAGTGTTTTATATGTAAACATCTGACCTATGCATAGGTTACATTATAAACATTTAATAGTTAGGTACTCTTGGCATGTGCACATACAAAAAACAAAGCCGAATGTAGAGACTTTTAAACTAACAAATATATTATGCATTATTATAATCAAAGTAAACCTCCGAGACATATAAAGTCGTGATATAACAGCAACAGGTAACGAATACAAATACCTATCGAACTTACTACCACAAACACTCGCAAGATTGTAACGAAAGAGAAGAAAATTGACCAATCAACTCACCGAATTAGCACTAAGTATGCACTTTCAAAAACGCGTTCGCTCGATCTCCGCCGTTTTTACCCATCACCCCGGTGAGATAGCAAAACAGTCAGTTTGACTATTGTGTCCACGCATCGTAACGCGCAATTGTACTAGGGTTTCTGACGCTGTTGATTACTTACTGGATTATACTGTGCCCCAATTGTCTATTCTCTATTTACTGTCTATGCCTCGGGCGAGTATTCTTTTAAAAGGACTCTGTAATTGGCAATGCATGTAATTAATACTCTTTTAACGTAGGTTCTTAAGAGTGTCAAACAAATAGAGGGCTCATTTTGGTTCATAGTGTGTCGTAATTAAAGTTAACACACCCTAATTACATTGTCAAGTTCTTGCTTATGCCCGCGGCTTTTCCCTGGTTAGAAAAATAAAATCATTTGATAAAACACACCTTTGGTATAATGAATCGCTTACCAGGGAATAAAGTAACGCTAACCTAAAACAAACTAACCTAACCAAAAAAGTCGGAAAACCCCGACTTTCTCACTTAGTTCAATATCTTGAAAACCGGCGAACCGATTTTGATGAAACAGCAGTGGTGTAGCGGTATAGCACGCGGTACGGAATACCGAGGACCTGGGTTCGATTCCCAGTGCTGGTCTTATTTTTCTGGTTTTTCTGTGCATCTATATTTCAGTTTGTATTTTCAATTTAGGTTTTACGGGAGGACCGTAAAAGTAAAAATTTGGGATTGAAACAAAAAATACAAAAAGATTCCAAAAAACCAATCTTAAGTAACCAGCTACTTTTGATGCTGACCGTTTGTGATTTAGTTTCCTTGACTCTATTCTACATCTTATCATCTGTCTGGTGTTTATAAAAATAATTATGTTGATGTTAACATCCTACACAAAGCATTAAGAGTCAGGGCAGGACAGTTAGTGAGCAAATATGCAAATGGAATAAAAATATTCTATTTTTTTTTAATGATTTACCACTAACCAAAATGTGGATGCTTTCGTTAAAACTCTGAATGAAACTATTCTGTTATGAAATAAAAGAGTTGTGATAAAAAAACATCGATTCAAATTAAATTGCAAATTGTGCAAAAACTCACGCATCTATTTTTACACCTTTGTTTTTCGCTATTTTATATTGTTATTTTTATAGCTTGGACTGTTGGCTGAAATAAAATAAATAGTTAAAATGGCACTTAAACATCTTTGTCCGTAGCAATTTAGAGCAATGGTCCAATGAAGGCAAACCGTTAAATTTAATGCATACTAACCTGGTGCTATAAAACTGAGTTAATCTCAATACACCGATAGCGCTTATTATCCGAAGTGATGCGCGATATATTTATCGATATCGACTTTTTAAGAGACTTAAAAGAAAGGTTCTTAATTCGGTTTTTTCGTTTGTTGAACTCCGCCATTTGAGAACCGATTTTGAAAATTCTGGATCACCATAAAATTTCAAAATAAAAACTACAAAGTTAAGTAATTTGAAGTATTTTTTTTTGTTAATATTATCACCCCATAAGTCCCCAAAAGTCCTCGAGTGGCGACCACGAACCGGAAGACGAAGCGTTGGCAGTCCTCCCACCAGGTGGACTGACGACATCGTGAGAGTAGCGGGAAACCGGTGGATGCAAGTGGCGAGTTGTCGTTCATTGTGGCGTTCTGAGGGGCAGGCCTTTGTCCAGCAGTGGACGTCTTCCGGCTGATGATGATGATGATGATGATTATTACCCCATAAAAGTATTGCCTTAAGAAAATACACGCGATAGTTGAGCTTAGAGTGAGCAATTTAGTATGTAATTCCTGAAGAACATAAGATAGTTTTTATGTCAGGAAATTTCATAGTTCTCGCGGGACAGCAAACAATTTTTTACAGACAGCGTTGCGAGTAACAATTAGTAATTAATATGCAAGTAATTTAAATTTAACTGTGTACTTAGATAGTTAAGTTAAAAGCTACTTCGGAAATATTTTCTTGACGTTTTACGATAATCAAGCCAGATCATGTTACATCACTATATTCACAGTACAGCTAAAGCTCAGTAAAGAAATGGCAACAAAACCTAATGTCATTAAACCTGATTTTTTATAAGATATCGTGTTTCATCCAACGTAGTCACAATCCAATCCAATGTAGATTTTTGTACTGATTTGTGGTGTGCTATAAATAATATTTGTATTGTATTGTAGTCACCACGGCCAATTTGTATTGCCCCAGAAAAGAAACATTACATGCAAGTTCTGCATGAAAGTTTACCCATATGATGAAGATAAAAAACTAAATCTACTATAAATAATAGAACCTGCTCACAAAATTTCTCGAGAAAAGCAGAGAAAAGCCACCTGTAGAGGGAAGCAGACAGCTAGACCGATGTACGAAAGCATTTAGTTATGCCCAAGCTTAAACATACACACTTAGCGTTCGCTCGGTAAAAAAGCCTGCCTTAACCTCGTAAGACCCACGTAAAATTATGATTTCAAACTTAATGTCAATTAGTGAAGTTGACATTAGTTTTGACGTATAACGTTTTAAACTTTCGTGATTTTCACTCAAAGTCAAAATACCACAAACGGGACTTATCACGCTAAAACACACGAGTAACCTCGACGTTTCGACCACATTACAGCAGCCGTGGTCACGAGTAGACTGACGCTTTTGACTGTAGTAGCTTTGACGTCTGTCCTAAATTTAGGACGTTGGGCCTTACCAGCTTTAAATTTGACTTCGATAAACATAAAAATAAACAGCAAGTTCAATAAACCAATAAACAATAAACCAGCTCTTCTGTTCGCATAGTAACTATGAAAACCCGGAAATAAAAATCGTAAATGAAGCCATTCGGCTACGGGGCGTTGCCGAAATGCGATTAACTGCATTCTCCGACTACCCGCGTTTACTGTCCTTTTATTTCAGGTGCTATTTATTTATTAAGTAGGGTATCTTAAGGTCAATGACTTATTGGGTTAACTCGGTTAGTAACATTTTATTGTAACGATTTAATTAATGTTTGTGTTCGTGGAACGGTCATTTCTAGTGTTCGATTTTTTTATCACTCCATTTGAACGTATCTCCAAAAATATTCAAAGAGAAAACAGCTTTGTCAAATCGATATCCATACTAATATTTTAAATGGGAAAGTAAGTATTGTCTGTCTGTATGTTTCAAGAGGTCACGCTTAAATTGTGCGATTTAGATGTGGTATGCAAATAATAGAGTCTACCCTGGGAAGGGCCAGGTATTTTTTACCCCATAAAATTGAAACGTTCCCGCGGTATAGCGACAAATGTATTCGCAGGAGGAGTCACGGGCAAAAACTAGAGTGTACTCTATTTTCTCTTAAACTCACTTTTTTACTTCTAATTAACAAACATTCAGTAAAAAAAATTGTGTAAAAAACCCTGAAAGTGGCATTGCCGAAAATTGCTGAGAAAACTGAATCAGTCCATATTTCCCCAACTGACCCGTAACTTATGGGACGAAATTGAATAAGACGAGGCGCTTAGAGGAAATTGGGGCAATATGGCTCTACACAAGGGTTAATGGATGGAAAATTGGGTTTTCGACCAAATAAACTGTAGTTTGAAAGGATAACGAAATCTTTTGGTTCTGAATTTATTTTTTTAGCGATCATTAGATTTTATTTTGGTTTCTTCAGTAGATACTGTAGGTATGATATATCATATTTATGTATATTGAGTATAAAGAGGTTTATTAAATGCTTTAGTTTATTAATAATTTCACAAATGACAATTTTAGGATCTTTGTGAAAATAACTGCTTTGTTAATGCTTTTAGTAAAGCCCTGTTTACATGATTCCAGTAAAATCATACCAGTAGCTTGACACTAAGGTGCTTATTTGATCCCTTGTCTTGTTAACATCGCGGCCTCGCAATGTCATGCTGCTGGGATGTTTTTGCTAGAATAATGCAAACAAAACAAAACAAACATTAAGTTATTAGTCACACACAAATGCATTACGAAAACAATGTGACATTCTCTATCTTTAATCAAGCCGTTCATTCAAAAAATCTTTTGATATTCCAATAAAATGCTCATCAAAGTTTACCTCAAAGCGGCAAAGAAATCCATCTCGTTAATTTTACTTTTAAACCTGGTTTGGCCCTTTGGGAACGACTGATCTTTTTGCGACAAAGCAATACCTTGGGGAAGCTTGCTGGTTCCGTGTATTGTTTGTGCGGTGCATCAAAGGCGTAGGGTGGGTATGCTTAGTCTATAATGTGGACAAGTCTGTGCATTTTGTTACGGCATTTTACAAATAAGGGTTAAATAGTAGATTGTACAACAAGAGCATAAAACGGGCCATTTTACCCAAGGCGTTCATATGGGTACCCGAGCTGGTACGGCGAGGGTGGATAGACACGTCGAGGGGAAAATGGGCTCAATGCTCGAGTTTTATACTCCACTTTTCACTTCGATGGCGAGGAAATAAAAAAGCAACAGGAGAAACAATTGTTCACTTATTAGGTACCTTTTATTTTTCATGCATTGCTATATAATTATAAATTTTTAGTTTTATTGATTTATTTTGATTGTGTTGATTGATTTTTAGTTTTACATAAAATAAAATAAAAATTATATATATAGTTTTTTTTTGTTTGTGGCTGCTGACACCTGATTAGCTTCGTCTTAGGCGAAGATTCTACTTTATGCACTAGAGCATAAAAAATAACTTTTTTGTCGACTAGATCCAGCATAAATACCAACTTTACGAGCATGAGAAGTGAAAAATAAAATGTAATTTACGTTTTTTTATTGATATTAAACTATATGTACTTTGTACTTTAATTTGAAAAAGGATCCATGTTGGCTGGCATAACGTAATGTCTGTCATAATGTATTGTTTGTCTTCTCTGAATACATTAATTGTTCGGAATTGTTTCAAAACAAACGTAGGTGACTATCGTATAGTCTACAGGTGACCATTTAAATAATTCAGAAAAAATACGGTATCGATGAGAAGCAAATTATGACTAACCGAAATGATGACAAACATTTACTATGACTTTTAAAAATAATGCGACTAGATACGCACCCCTTGAAAAATTAAACTGCGTTGTTTTACTTGATTTTTAATTAGTATAAGGACAATCCGACATTCAAAACTGTCTTGAATATAATTTTTTTATTCAATAAACTTATAAAATGTATAAAAACACCTCAAATCTTCCACTCTACTGTGACTTATTGGCAGCGTACACTCTTGCCGCCAAAGAGATCCGCCGGCGACCGCTTCCGCGCACACGCACCTATAATGAACTAAAAAAACATGGCGCTTATTACAAACGACCGGCGTTTAGGAAATTTACAACTTCTTTTCTTATTTTTTTTTCTTAGCAGGATAGAGAGATAGACATATATGATTTGATTGAAGCCAACCGGGAGATGTAAAAATAGGAAAATGTCGACATAATGTACAAAAAAATTGATTGGTTAGTATTTTTGAAAGATACAATAAAATTCTATCCAGAGCTACCGTGTTAACTATTTTTAACAAAAGAAATGGTATCTTTAAGCAATATTTTAATTTAATATTTGATGATAGGACGTGAAAACTTTGATGTGAATACATAATAATATAATACTTATACATGAAACGCCAGCTGTAATTTTAACTACTGGTGGCGTTTACTTATTATGTTACTCAACTGTCACTAAATTGTAAAAACAAAAGACGACATTAGAAAGATTATAACACGCTTTAAGTCTATGTACTAGCACCTTAACGCTCAAGTTGAGCAAGGAATCATTTACTTTTATTACACGGAAATAGGGGTGGCACGCGGTGAATAGCGAATCGTTTTGTTTTCGAGACAAATGACTGCGAATATGAAATTTTGATGAAATGTTCTGATGTGTTTTTGTTTTTTCGCGGAAGATAAACGACGAGTGCTTAGTATAGGTAGTTTTATTTAAAGTAAATGATATTTCATATGTTTTATTGATTCTTAGGAAATAATGCACAAGTCAGAATTTTGATATTCTCACTGTCGTGTTCATTATTTTCTTGTGAGCAAAAATTTGATCAATAATATCTGAACTCGCTTCTACGCCGTTAACAATAGTCGTGTTCAGATATTTATGATAAAATCATTGCTCACAAGTTTATGTACTCGACTGTACTTCACGTAAATATAAGTAATAAATATTTTCAAATTAGTATTTTTAGTTTTACTTTCTCAAGATTAATGAAAACAGGTCAAATTTTATAAATTTTTGCAATAAATCTGACTCGTTTTAATTTCCGTTGACCATACCATTCAATATACCTATTACAAATGTAAAAGTAGCTCCTTTCGTCTGTTGTCTGGCACATCTGGCTTTTTATTAACTCGCAATCTTTGTATGTCCGAGTTAAATCTTGCAAGCAAATGTTACCCAAAAATGATCTAACCAAAAACTGGTAAATTTGCGTAACCACCTTTATATTTAATCGGAATTTGAGAGTTTCCTCGTGAACGCGCCAGTGACCTCTTGACGAGTCCACGACAAATTCAGTTAAGGACTTCGTTATTTGTAAATTTTCAACTTTATTGTTACGGAATATGATCCAGTTTTTATTGAAAAGTACGCTGAGTTGCAAAAATGATGCATTTTTAGTATTTTATACCAAACTCGGTGATATCGGTTGGGTAAGTTCAAACATAATACGATGAAGGGCTGGTTTAACCAATCGTTGGTAAGTTCTTAAAATTTTATCTGCCACATCAAAGAGGGTGAAAATTGGCCCTCACTGTAATATTTTAATTATGAGTACAGAGCTTTCTGTAGGTTTTTTTTTCAGTTTTGTAGCATTAAAAGACTTAGGTATGTCAATTTATATCCTTACTATGCAGCGTAAAACCTAAATTGAAAATACAAACTGAAATATAGATGCACAGAAAAACCAGAAAAATAAGACCATCACTGGGAATCGAACCCAGGTCCTCGGTAATCCGTACCGCGTGCTATACCGCTACACCACTGATGGTCAACGGTACCGACACGAATTTCCCCTATGCACCTCATATCTCAGCTTGTTTGTTTCTTATTTAGCCACTTAAGCAGTGACGCTAGCGACATCTATGCCGTAGCCCTCATCGAGAAACTTTTTTCTACCTATTAAAACTACCGACAAAATTAATATAACTAATATTCCATATTTCTATCAATTTACCTTCCAGCTAGCACAAGATCGTCTTTTGGCTCTTATTTTAATCCATGTTTCTAAGTCGATAGAAATATAGAACGCAAATGCGAACCAAATGCTTTACAAAAAAGATACAACGAAACGCAATAGGGCTCATAGAAGAGTTTTCCATTTGGCTCGATTTTGCGCGGCTTCTTCCAGCTCTTCCCAGCCGAGACCAATGAGGGCTATCGCGTATGAATTCGCCACCAGAGGCGCTAGTGTAGCGTGAGGTCTCCGAAATGTCAAATCTCATAGATTTTGGGTGAGCTACGCGGGTTTATTTATAATTAGAATAATTTTGTGAATATTTTGCAATATCTGAAATTAATTATGGCAAATATGCGTTCCGGGGCAACGAATGTCTGTGTTTTGAGACAGTTTTGTCTTTCGGAAACCTTTGTCCTCCCTTTTTTCCGAACGAACGGGGACTATGCAACACTGTGGCATGATCGATATTTTTATGGTACGGTTTTAAGGTGTATTAAATATGATTTTAATCTAAACTTTGTTTTCACGCCCGTAATAACAGACTTTGAAAGCCATACTTAAAAACCTCACGCAACAGTGCGCCATCTAGTGAGACAAAAAACGATAGCCCTCATTGAGGCAGCCTTCTTCTCAACTCGCCTCCACGTCAAACGCAACGACAAATTTTGTTTCGAAAAATATTTTACCACCGTGTGCGTGCAGCGTCACTGCTATGCTCAAAATTCAAAACCTACCACCAATAAGACAGTGGGCGTCCTCAAATCCATATTATATATTATAACGCCTGTGGACGACAAAAAACCAGGGTACTCTTCTCAAGCCTCGGTAAGTGTCTGCATATTCTCTCTTTGCTATCGAAGAATATACCCCAACACCTAATGTGAAATAAGCTTCTGTTAGGAAATTAATTTTTAATGCAAGCTTTTTCTGCGGACTGTCCTTTTTGTTGACTGTACTTGCATTGTCATCCAAACTACATTTCCGTATCTCAAGTCGAAGCCATTAACCGTTGAGGAGCGCTGTCTTACGGAGACGATCCTGGCTGAACTACCAGAATGTCACTGCCAGATTATTCTATTGTCACCAGATTTACATAAGTATGTAGAATTTCAATTTAATCCGACCACAGGAAGTGGGTCAAATTTAGCTTCCAAGATTTGACACAACAAACAGAGCAATCTAAATAAAAGCTTGTAAATAAAAATAATGTGATTATTTTCGAGAATATTTCAACATGGAATCTGATTGACTTCAAAGACCTACAACTCTAAAACAAAAGACACACCATTTAAATACCATCTCATCTGCTCAAAAATATTTCTGTCGTCATCTGTTTTAATGAAATTACCCGAAGAATTCTCGCATCACAGTTCTGTTGATTACCTCAGTCTCAGGTGTTTTGGAATACGCCATCCGCATTGAGATTGCCCTCACAAACGTCCTCAGATATAATGAAATGAGACAATTTGGTCTCATCTGGCCTTCAATTTTAAAGCCCCGTTACCGTGGCGATCATTCTATTTTAATTGGACATAATTTCGTATGGATCCCGCAGTAGACTATTCATTTTGGTGATGATAATTTGAAATTTGACGACCGGATTAAGTGGTTTGACTACGAAGTTTGAAATCCAGATATAATAACACGTGTTTGTTCTCGGGTCTTGGATGTTTAATATATCTATATAAGTATTTGTTGCCTATATTCATAGTAAAGCTTTGCTTAGTTTGGGACTAGGTCAATTGGTGTCAAATGTCCAAAAAAAAAAACTGTTTCTTTTAACCGTGTATTTGAATATTTTTTTATACTTAAATGACTTCTGTCTAATGGGACAAATTTGCCAGCGTGAATGCTGAGAGCTACAAATGATCTGAGAACGATTTCAGATTATCCGATCGGATATCTCTATCGGACACAGTTACCAAGATATCGGAGCAAGTAAAATGTATGAAATATAATAATAAATAAAAACAGAAATTTTATTCACCATCACAAACTTTAAATTACAATACACAGATAACATTATTAAGTGAGGCAAAATGGAAAAGAGACTCAGCGAGGTCGCTGGTTTTCAGTCTCCAACCAAACTAAAACTAACTTAACCATAGTCTACTTAGAACTACGGTAGGTGCGCTGCCATAACGACAGCATTACAACAAAGTATCCGGTACATGTACTTACATTAACAAAACAATTTGCGTTTAGAGGCAGAAATTTCAACTCAACCAGGTTTCACCAGTAAAAACAATCAGTTCACCAAAATATGTACTTATGATTCATATTATCCGATCCGATATCGGATCATATTTCAGACATTTTACTTGCCCCGATATTGTATCGGCGTCCGATACCGATATCGGATCGGATAATCAGAAAACGCTCTGAGTGGAGTTTTTTTTTGATACAAATTACTCAGGTTGCCAGGCGCTGTGAATGACCGGTAGGTATTTAAAAAGTTACACCAACCTGAGGCCGTACTGTCTAACGCGCTGACGGTCACGATTGCATTCACCACCTCTTTCTACCCTCATCAAAGTCAAAGTCAAAATATCTTTATTCAATTTAGGCTATAACAAGCACTTATGAATGTCAAACAAATCTACCACCGGTTCGGAAAAACCTCTGTTGAGAAGAATCCGACAAAAAACTCAACGAGGTATATATACTTTTTAAACAGATCTTACACATCAACACATCTTAATACCATACCATACCATGTCAACATACCATATGGAGGAAAGAACTGGTGAAAACGATTGTGATTCCAAGTGTGTTAGATAATAAGGCCTCTGGTTCTGGATTGTATTGAATCAAATTACACATCGCCAGTACTTTTATTTTACCTGTACAGAAAGAAAAAGTATGTGGTGCAATTTACAGTATAAAAGAGCAAGAAGAAAAGTACATAAAATAATCATACATCCCATACCTTCAAATAGCATAGATACAATTTCGTGTGCTGACTATTTTGAAAAACTATTTCTATACTCAGTTTTAATTCTTATATATTATAATAACTTACGAAACGAAACCTGCGATTTTCGAAATCACAAATAAAATATGTATTTCCGCATATAAATCATAATAAACCTATGACAGCCGCTCTCATATTTCATCCTGCCTTTCTGTCACTGGTATTACGGTTAGCTCGGTAATGTTTTCCATTCGATCCGTTAAAGATTAACACATCATTAACTATGGTGCCCTAGGGTGGAAATCGAACCTTTTTTCACCATGTTAATTAAACAGATTAAAGCCCATGTCCGCATGACCTATTTTTACCCCTTTTTTAACCCCTTTTTACCCCACACGCATGTTATTTCACCCCGTATGAGGGATTAGAGGCATCGTATGAATGATTTAAAAGAATAAATGTTAATTAATTAGGAAAATATTGCCTCCCCGTATTGGATGCTTGTTATGGCTTCAATTATTGCTAATTGGGGTTTATTTCCATAGCGTTTGAAATTTTAATGGTCAACTGAGAGCTTTAGATTAATTTTAGAGCAATATTCATATATTTAGCTCTTTTTTAACCATCCTCTACTCATCCCTCTGTTTCATCGCTTTAAAGAAATTGAAGACATTGCAGTTATGTAACTATAACATCCTCTTGGGAATTTTTCTATTTAGTAATATTTTTTTCATTTATTTTTGAAATATTTTTTTTTAAATACGCTTTTTTGCTGAATGCACTTTTGTTGACTGTTCTTGCATTGCACCAAACTTGAACACAATCCAGTCACCAAAAACGCATGAAATTTGACTTACAATAAGCATTCGACCCAAACAAACTACATTGCAAGGTAAATGAAAACTTGTTTTTTTTTTTTGTATCATTACCATCCTTTGCTAAATTGCATCTCCCGTAACTCCTAACTCCTGGCCAATTTCGATTTAGCGTACTTCCGATTTAAAAGTAGCTTAAAGTAACCCTCTTTTCGATACCTTTACATACAAGCAAATCCATAAAAGCGGAACAATAACAAGTTACCAAATCCCCGAAAGGGAATCTCGGAATCGTCTTCATACACGCTTGGTCGGCCATATGACAAATTGTCTTCAACCCTTACGGTCTGTAATCTTGCCAGGTAATATGTGATTTATGAGTTGCAAATAGAATTTTGTTTTGGTGTAATGGTGAAAAGATGGCATGGTATTAGGGTGGCTTTGTCTGTGCTACGAGCAACAATAAACAAATCTAAAAAAATACTAGACTTCTTGTAAAAAATATTTATATCGTACAAAATAACAAAAATAAGTATTATAATTTTTGTTTGAAGTTAGTTTATAGAATGATAAGGTCCTCACTGAAAATCAGCGCCACGGCTTGCCGTGGCATTATGCTGAGTGGGGACCTATTTAGCGTCATGTATGTCTTGTATTTGTTATATGTCTGTTTTAGGCGTTAAATAAATTTATTTTTTTCTTTCTTTCTTTAAGTAACTTAAAATTAAATTAAATCTAAAATTGCCGCTGTCGCATGATACGAAAAAGGGCGGTTGCGTTCACGTTATTTTTATAATGTGATTTTATTTTAACCAGTATTCATTTACCTACTTAAAATCATTTTAAAAATATAAACATAGTAAACGGAAATGATAAGAACCCCAACACAAATTGTATTTCATATTAATTTCAGTTTGATACCTGTCACGCTTTCTTGAGAAAAAGGGTCTTGACAGACGACGGACGACGTATACGAAGGGTTCCAATTTTGTTTTTTCGAGGTACAGAACTCTAAACACATTGCTGTTAGTAATGCTATTATTTTTCGATAAAAAAGAGACCATGAATATCACCCATGAAAATGTATCTTCATTACCATTCACCCACAGCGTATGCAAAACTCAGCTTGGTTCTTAATACTTCGATTATGCCTCTATCGTAGTATCGAGAAACCAGTGATTTGATTAACGCTCCCCGGACTTCGTTTAGCAATCAAATTAGTTGCTTTTTTGAATCTTTTTTTGGGGCGAAACTATGGATTAAAAAATTTTGCTGGTTAGTAATGCTATTATTTTTCGATAAAAAACAGACCATGAATATCACCCATGAAAATGTATCTTCATTACCATTACACCCACAGCGTAAAAAACGCAAGTGGATCATAATATTCGATTATGCCTCGATCGTAGTATCCCGGTAACCAGTGATTTGATTAACGCTCCCTTTTACTTCGATTTAGCAGAAATAGTTGCTCCGAACCGCATTTTGGGGCGAAACTATGGATTAGTAAATTTTGGGGTGAATATTTTTTTCATTTACAAATTTCATTACCATAATATCATTTGGAGTTACACATCTCATTTTGATCGGAGCTTAAATGTGCTAAAGATACATCTGTTGAAATGTTAAAGTAATAAGTACTGCTGTAATGTAAGGTCGACCGAGCGAACGCCCGGTGTCTTTCGAGGCAGCTATTCGTCAAAAGTAGCGCTTTAAAAATTAAGAGAGGAATTTTAAACATTAATAGACAGCTTTAGATTATAGCAGTAAAAAGAACTTAAAGTACCCGCAGGAAAATTTATAAAATTGAGCTCATACTCAAACTCACAACATATATTGACATAAAAAAACATACTACATCACAACAAAAACACAGTAAAAACATAAATAGAAGAAGAGAGAAAAAGGGAGAGTATTAATATGAAAACATAAAACCAAATTTTCTCGATAAAATCTGTGATTTTTTACTTTTCATTCTTTTGCGAATTTTTGTCGTATTTTTTCTAAAGAAAATGAGATATATGTATAATTATAATATTTTTTGATTTGTCCGTGTCCGTGTTTTAGAATAAGACGGACCCGAATTTCCCATGGGTGTCTTAAAAGGCGACTAAAGCTCGGTTCACATTTATTTGTCTCCAGATTCCAGCACTGCGTGCGTATAGAAGGCAATCGGAAGCTATTACGCCATTTTCCCCAAGAAAATCGTTGCAAGGTTCACTACTGATCCCCACCTGACGCCAAGCCCACTCTATCAAGGGTGTACAGATCTAGTGAATAATGCATTTTGGCCCTTGTGCAAGGTCCGCCCGGATTGCTACCACCATCTTGCTCGCTAATCCTGCCGTGAAGCAGCAGTGCTTGCACTGTTGTGTTTCGGCGTGGAGAGTAAGACAGCCGGTGAAATAACTGGCACTTGAGGTATCCCATCTTGGGCCTCTAGGTAGGCAACGCATCTGCAATACCCCTGGTGGGGTGGTGGTGATCTCTTACCATCAGGAGACCCACTTGCTCGTTTGCCATTCAGTCAAATAAAAAAAAAAGTTGGCATTTATCTTGCTATCTCAATTAGTTTCAGTAAACTTCAGTAAGATAGTTGAGAAAGCAAGATAAATACAAACTTTTCCAACAAAATACGACGACAAAACATTATTATTATTATTTTACATAAAACTGACCGTGTTTGCCCCTATCCCACCTGATGTTAAGTGCAGATGACGCCAAAGGTGTATCTCACCGGTTCAGTAACAGCTTATTCACTCTAGCCTCGAAGAGCCCTAGATTTTATTTATCCAGAAATACAGACGACGGGAGCGAATTCCATTCCTTAGCAGTTCGCATTATGAAAGACTACTATATTTACTATCGAAAATATAAACTGAGACATGGATGCACAGAAAAACCAGAAAGAGAGAGAGAGAGAGAGAGAGAGTGCTGGTCTCCTTTTCTGGTTTTTCTGTGCATCCATGTCTCAGTTTATATTTACACGGGATACCCGTAAAAGTAACAAATTTGGAGTTGAAATAAAAAATACAAAAAGACTCCAAAAAACCAATCATACTACTATTTACTACTTCTGTAACGACTTAGATGATTTACAAAAAACAAAAAGCCGTCGACATACATGACAGCCCATACAAGTACAGTTAACGCATTGGTCTGGTCACACATGGGCCTCACTTCCTCAATAGCGGTGCCAGCTGCCCTCACATAATTCTTGTTAGGCTCAATAGAAACAAAGATAATTCCGTTGAGGTATTTGAGGGAATGTTGTTGCGGCCTACTTGATGTACAGGGTGCTCTGGTGAAGAAAATCAGAATAAAATCTTTATTAGTTTCACTAAGCCTAATTTTGAGGATATAAAATTTTCTGTGTGGTGTCGGGTTAGAATAACACCTCTCCATTTCTTCCGTGGATGTCGTAAGAGGCGACTGAGGATATAGGTTAAGGTATACCGTAGGCGACAGGCTAGCAACCTGTCACTATTGTACGGTTTTTGTCAAACTTAGAACCTAAAATTGCTAAAAGTGGCTCCGAAACGGTAACGTTTCGTGTGCTCTGCCTGCCCCATTTAGGAATACAGGCGTAATGTTTGTGTGTATTGTGTAAAAAATTAGACAACGAAAATAGAACTTTAGGTATACCATTTATTTCATTTTCTGGTATAAAACAGATAGGTGTCTCTCTAGTCTAATATTACTTATAAAATATCAAGAGCTTGATTTTTATGAATTGACCTTTAAAATTATCTTAAACTTACATCATGTATTTTTCAATTAGGCCAAAAAATCAATTACCAGGTATTTTCTATCAATAAACTAACCCATCTGTTGAAGTAAACGAAAATCAACAAAACATGGTGTATATGTAGAGACAATGACAATGAAATGGGATTCACTAAAACCTGCCCCTTTTTCATGGGAACGGGGATGAACGATTTTTGCGAAGTTCTCCGAAATAGGCAATCCTACAACTGGAGCGCAAGCTTAAATAAAACCAACTCACCAAATCAACAGCACCCTGTACATCCAATATTTCCCATGAATGTTGCATGACGTTTCTGGCGCTGATATTATTTACCGCACCCCACCCATAAACCTGTCCGCAATGAAGACAAAGTGCACCGGACATCTTGCGGCCCGCAGTTTTTTGCTTGACCCCCCTGCCCTGGATAATTTGTTCCTTGATATTGGTCTGGTTTAATGAGAATGGCAGGACAATTGCAAGTCTTATACTTGAATGAAACTAGAGTTACAGGGTGTAGAATAATATACTCGTATATTATATATTGTTCACAGTAAGCGTAGCATAAGTAAGAAGTGATTGGATATGACAGCAAACAAAGAATAATATTAGCTGTTGCCCGCGACTGTGCGCGCTAGTTTTTAACCCCTGACGCAAAAATAGAGGTGTTATAAGTTTGACCGCTATGTGTGTGTTTGTCTGTCTGTCTGTGGCACCGTAGCTCTTAAACGGGTGAACCAATTTTAATGCGGTTTTGTTTATCACTATGAACTAGTTGTTTCATTATCACGTCTAAACCATTGAACCCTGAAATCGGTTGATTTAGATGAAATTCGGTATGCAGATAGTTTGAGTCCCGGGGAAGGGATTAGGATAGTTTTTATCCCGAAAAATTTAATAGTACTCGCAGCAATAAATGAATTCTACGTGGATGTAGTAGCGGGCAACAGCTATTTTATACTTTTTTTACTCAGAAAACTACCTAATTAATTTAATAAATTGTTTTTATTATATTAATTCCTGGTACATTTTAAAATATACATAATCTTCTCCACAGCTAAAAGACTACATAAAACCCAGTAAAATATTACGTTCCATTTTCTCATCTCAGAATTTCTAATGAAAAATCCACAGCAGGTGACATTCACCAGAAACCGAAGACCTTTTAAATGAAAATACAACCTTTAGAAAATTAATCCAATCAGTGGTCCGTTATTACGTCTTGGAAACAATTTCATCAAAGATGCATTGGCTTTGATATTTCTCTTTGAAAACGGAAATCTCCAGTGTTCATTGGTGCATATTCAAATTTGACAAGATTGTGTTTAGGAAGTTGTTTATTTAGTTTCCTTTTATTCAATTCTATTTCGCATGTAACAATAATACACATGAACAAGAAGACAAGAATAACTAACCTGAGATACCTTTTTTATTTAATTACTAGCTTTTGCCGCGGCTTCGCCCGCGTGGAATTCGGTTATCGCGCGCTGTTCCCTCGGGAACTGTGCATTTTTTCGGGATAAAAAGTAGCTTATGTCACTCTCGGGTATACATCCGCCGCTCCGTTTCGACGTGAAAGACGGACAAACATACACACAAACATACAAACACACACACTTTCGCATTTATAATATTAGTATGGATATGCTTTTGTTTGTTTAGTTTCGAGCTATATTTTTATTACAATACAATTTAGATTATGAATACACAGATCACTCACAAGTGCTTCGAGCCAATCCGTGGCTGATTTTTATGGTGAGCTCGAACGGAAAGCCAACTAGAGCAGTTGTTTGGTTTTCCGTTCAATCTCATCTTAAAGAGAAGCCGTGGGTTGGCTTGAAACATGTCGGGCATACCTCAAATAATACGTGTGTGACCCGTTTATTTACTTTAGTAATTACGTATACGTGTCTCACGTTAGTTTTAATTCAACTAATGGAATTTTAGCTCTTATTTTTAATTACGTACCTACCTATGACTGTTGCTTAGTGACAGAAGTAGCAAGCCAGATAATAAGAGCTTTTAGGTCTTGCGCATAGTCTTTCAACCCACAAAAAACAAAAAAGTCGTGATAACTGATAAATTGACATTTCATATTTAGATCGCATTATTTTGATAGGTAGTTACTCGTACCTAGTCACTTCCACAATCCCCAATTTTTCCCGCTCAACTTTCAAAACTTGTTTATTCAAAAAGTATTCAAATAATGCCGACTTTAATCAACAAGGAAGATTGGAAATAAATGTAATCCCCGTAACGCTTGGAAACACACGCTCGGAAATGTCCTCACATGCAATATGCAAATTAAGACGACAGATAAATCTGCATAGATAATGCTTCGTGACTTTTAAAGCTATAAATTGAAATGTTTGTCGCGGATGGCTGGTGTTGAGTTTTGGCAGAATTATGAGTCAGTTGTTTTCAACTTCCTTTATGAATTTGAATTTAGGAGATTTTTTTTTTATTGAACACTAAAGGATATAAAAAAATTAAAAGACGATATCTGTTGGTAGGACGATGTATTTCCAATTCCAAATAGAGCAGTCACGGAATACAAGTATAATGTATTTTAGTTCAACCTGTATGCTACGATCATGCGTTTTTGCGCTAGGTAAATATTAAATTGCTTCGTTTTGTTTGTAAAGTTCTTGTAATATCATGGATAAAAATGTTTGTTTCTTATTATTCAAACTTTCAAATATTGATTGACGAGCTACGCTATTTTGATTTCTATTTTAAGATGCTGAGTGGAGTTAGGCTAAGCAGCCGCAAAATGTAGCAATAGGTAACGCCAATATCATGAACATAATGTTATAAAATTATAATAATATATTATGTATGTCCTATTGTTCTGAATAGGTACAGTCACCAGCACCAATATCTGACACAACAAGCGTGCATAAATATCTGATACGACTCTATTTCTACGGCCGGAAGGACGTGTCAGATATTTTTGCACGCTCCTCTGTGGCAGATATTAATGCTGGTGACTGTACTACCTAAAATTTTTATGTAGCATAATGCTTTAAATTTGAAGGAGTAGACGCCAAAATAGAATAAAGGAATTAAAACTTTTCTTCGGAATTTAGTCATTGATTAGTATGATTAGACTACATTTTGTAGACGTTTTCTTATATCGACATTTGTATGGTCACCGAGAAAAAAAAACAAAAATGTACAAATATACGAAAGACGGAATATTATTCCCCTATTGTCCAAGTGGTTTGATCAACGCCATCTGTCTTAATTCGGAGACAACTTCGAGCACCACGCACGCCACTTGAGTGGGTCGATCCTATTGAATATGTATAAGATTACTTGGGGTGATATTGTAATAGGATTTCTGAAATTGTTGCAAATTTTTGGGATTTGCCACCAAATCTCTATTGTAGTGTGATATGATTGATCATCATTGCAACAGTCTTTTATATGAAACCTAAATTGAATTTAATAAGTTAAGTAGGTAACCAACATAAAATCGAAAGATTTACTGTCATTGAATAGAAATGGAAAATCGATAACTTAAAATTAGACATCCAAGCAAAAAAGTTACAATTTGAAATACAAGGAAAACCACAGAGGAAAACTATCTATCCTGAATGACGCCAAAACTGGAACCATGTTCCGTCATAAAATTGACAAGTTTGATATATGGAGGTCGTAAGAAATAATGACTATTTTTATTTACGTACCTAGACTCAAAAAATTACCATTGCATCGATCATTTTATACTTACAAGCTGTTCTGAAATTACGAGTAAACCGCATATTTTTCACCAAGTCCAACAAAAATAACAAGTAAATTCATAAAGTCGGCATACGTTCCCATAACAGATCTCAGATTGCACAAAATAAAACGAAATCCACTCCGCTTTTTAAACAAGGCACTCGGGTGAATTTTTCATAGCATAATTGCTAATTTGCCTCCCTTCCTTATATCCCATTTGCGTATAAAATTCTCTTGTTTCCTATTGTTAAAATTTCTGGATTATCTTCCTTTACCTGATGAATTATTGTTTTTTCGCTTCCTTCCTCATTTGAATCTGCTCTAATTATTTCCTCTTCAGTAAACAAAGGGACCTCTGAAATTATTTTTACAGTTATTTTTGTAAGTTCAATTAATTAAAATATCACTTCTTTTGAATGCATCAGTGTGAGTCTCTTTGCAAAATATACAAGTTGAAGTGGCAATGGGCTAGCTACATCGCTCGAAGAACAGATAACCGTTGGGTGAGAAAAGTCCTCGAGTGGCAACCACGAACCGGAAGACGAAGCATTGGCAGGCCTCCCACCAGGTGGACTGACGACATCGTGAGAGTTGCGGGAAACCGGTGGATGCAAGTGGCGAGTTGTCGTTCATTGTGGCGTTCTAAGGGGGAGGGGGTTGTTCAGCAGCGGACGTCTTCCGGCTGATGATGATGAGTCTCTTTGCGCACACATGCGCGGTCCAGTACCTCAAAGTACAGGCTCAGCATAGTTTAGGGTTCGCAAGATATGTGTGTGTGTGTGTGATAAAGCCGTGGTGGCCTAGTGGTTTGACTTATTGCCTCGTGGGTTGCCCAGGCTCGAATCGCACTTCTGAGTTTTTCGGAATTTATGTGCAATATGAGCTCATGGTCAATTTCTAATGTAAAGAAATTTACTCGTACCATGAGCTTTACGGTGAATTCAATGGTGCGTGTGAAGTTACCAATCCGCACTGGGCCCGCGTGGGAACTACGGCCCAAGAGGAGGCCTGTGCCTGGGCACAAGACTGCATTTCTCAGTGCTGGCACTGGGACGTACATAGGGGATGATGACTATGTGATACAACTATTAAGTAGTCGTGAGCCTCACACTCACTAACTGTGGTTGTCGCAAACATAAATTCATACCATCAACGCCATCAAAAGCCACTGTAACACAGCACACACAGTGATCTCCAAGAACAGTTTGACTGTTCGTAACCGACACTGATGTATCACTTGTCCCTCAAACGCCCCTCGGGTCCTCGTAATCCGAAGCCAGCATCTTCACAATTACTTGCCCTTACGTTCACACTCAATATTGCTTTGAGCACAATAGAAAGTTTGAAGAGCTAGAGATACTGGAAGCGGACTACAATAACCTAACCTAACCAACTAAAATTTGGAAAACCCCGACATTGTCACTTTAAAGTTCAATATCTCAAAAACGGCTGAACCGATTTTGATAAAACATATCTTAAAAACCATTGCTTGAAAACCGCAAATAGAAAAACCGCATTCAAATTGGTCACAGACACACAGACACACATGATAGCGGTCAAACTTATAACACCCCTCTTTTTGCGTCGGGGGTTTAAAACCAACGTAGAAAAGACGAAACCCCCCAATATTGTCATTTCAAAGTCCAATATCTCAAAAATGCCCAAACCGATTTTTATCAAATATAGCTGAAAATCACCGCAAGAAAATTCGCTTTTATGTAAATAAATCACATGGTAACAGGTCCATCCGCTCGAGAGCTACGATGCCACAGACAGACAGTCATGTGCGTCAAACTTATAACACCCCTCTTTTTGCATTGGAGGTTAAAAACCGGCCAAGAGCGAGTCATATTCCCACACGTAGGCGTGTTTCTGCTCGGTCATTAAAGTGAGCGATCCGATTTAGTACCTATATTCGGTCAACTGAACTAGTTCAGTCATTTGCTTCTTTTAGTTTAATGGTCACTCGTGTGATTTGAATCTGGGAAAGAATAGAAAGCTAGAAAAGGAACGAAAACTATGTACGTCGACGAGCGAAGCGAGAAGTCGTCAGGTACAATTGCGGCCACAACGTGCGAGGCGAGTAAGCGAAGCGAGCGCGCCGCGGCAGCAGTCAGCAAAGCACCAGGACCTAATTAGGTTAGTAAATAATTTAGCCCATTCAGTGCTGGTTGTGTAAGACGATGACAGATGAGGAAACAAGGCCTCAAACTATTTCTTTACCAAATTATTTAAATCGGTGCATTGATTTAAGCGTATAGAGGTAACAGACAGAATGAGTTCCTTTCGCATTTATGTATAAAAGACTAGCAAAGAAGGGTAAGGATTAAAAAATGTCCTTCCATTTCTGTAGTTCTTTGTTAAGAATATAATAGGGCGCCCTTAACGGAACCCCGATTTACCGCGTGTTGATTCAATCATAGATTCCTTTTTTAAAGTTTGATGTTTGGAAACCAATTTTGGATTATAATGAAAGGTTCAATTTATTCTTACTTTATTGTCATGATAAGCTTTTGTATTATATTTATAAGAGTCAATATTTGCATTAATGTATTTTGGATTTGGTTTATGTTGGATCTGAGATGTGGAGCTTCACTATAGGCCTTATAAATAGGTTCAGAGTTGCTTAGCGAGCTATAGAGAGGGCTATGCTCGGGGTTTTTCTACGGGATTTAATCAGAATTAGCTCGTTAAAGTAGCAATAGGCGGGCCGTATAGCACGGAGAATAAATGGCCATTAGGGTCGAAAAGTTTGGATCGGCAAGCGCAGCATAGGACGTCCACCAAAGAAATGGACTGATGACCTGGTTGAAGCCACAGTTTTCACTTCCAACCGAAGCAACTGAAGGTATATGGGGAAGAATTATGTCCAATTCTGAAAGTTTTATTCAACAACGGTACAGGTTAATTATACTCCATCCATCCCAGCCTATATACGTCGCACTGCTGGGCACAGGCCTCCTATCAGAACAAGAGGGCTTGGGCCATAGTTCCCACGCGGGCACAGTGCGGATTGGGAACTTCACACGCACCATTGAATTATACTCAGCGGCACAAAATTTGGCCCACTCTCCATACAAAATTACCTATTACTGCATACATTTGTGGGCCAGATTTTTTGCCGCTCAGTATATTAATGAAGGATCATTTTGTAATTGTTAATCATTTTTATTTTTATTTATTTTTTTAATCTTCATTTTTACGTGGATATAAATCTATTCGAGCTGTTTGAGACACAACAATTGCGGTAAATCATTCGACTAAATTGTAATCTGGCGAAGGTATCAAAGGAAACTGGAACTGGTGAGCGCGGTTTTGTCGTTGACTTCGAGTTAATGTATTCCGGAGTATTGTTCGCGACAGACAGACAGATTACGATTGCGCTGAATATCAAATTGCTGGTGAAACAAGGGCTGGGATGTTGGTCGATGGAAACGTAGAAAAGAATAGTCTAGAAGGTTTTTTTTTATGTAAGGAAGGAAACCTTTCAAAAACTTTTGAAGCTGAAATTCTTCTTTTACTGTCTACTGTCTAGTCTATTTACCTAGAACTAGCTTTAGCTCACGGTTTCATCAACGTTGGAATCATTTATAATTTCCATAGAAATTAAAGGGCTTAGGTTTTGCCCCGAAAAAAAACGAAATGATGGATAAAAATTTACGGTTGCATTTTTAAAACACAACGTATGCTCGTACAACGCCATCTATTGATTGCAGACAAAGTAAACACGTGATCCTGTGAGCTGAGAGACTTCAAATTGAAAATACAAACTGAAATAAAGATGCACAGAAAAAACACACAGAAAAATAAGACCATCACTGGGAATCGAACCCAGGTCCCTAGCGCTAGACTAGCCTAGGATGTCGTTAGCGTCACTGCTTAAGTGACTAAGTAAGAAACAAACAAGCTGAGATATGAGGTGCATAGGGGAAATTCGTGTCGGTACCGTTGACCATCAGTGGTGTAGCGGTATAGCACGCGGTACGGATTACCGAGGACCTGGGTTCGATTCCCAGTGATGGTCTTATTTTTCTGTGTTTTTTCTGTGCATCTTTATTTCAGTTTGTATTTTCAATTTAGGTTTTACGGGATGACCGTAAAAGTAAAAATTTGGAATTGAAATAAAAAATACAAAAAGATTCCAAAAAACCAATCTTAATACTTCAAATTTCTGAGGCAGCGCCCTAAAATATTACCTCACCAGTACAACGAGAACTCAAAGTCAAAGTCAAAATATCTTTATTTAGGCTATAACAAGCACTTATGAATGTCAAAAAAAATCTACCACCAGTTCCGAAAAAACCTCTGTTGAGAAGAATCCGGCAAGAAACTCAACGAGGTATATTTTTTTAAACAGATTTACAATATTAAATGATATCTATCACAATTATTTAACACAACTTTATTTTTAACACAGTAGGTTCGCTATTTGAAGGGATCGCTAATGCGGATCGGAATTATTTCCAAATATCCCTGTCCATGATATAATCATTAACTTTATAATACGCCTTAGATATTAATGTCTTCTTGACAATAGATCTGAATTTTGTATCTGTTTCATTTATAATATTTTTTGGAATTTTATTATAAAAACGTATGCAACTTCCCAGAAACGACTTTAAACTAAGGCACAAAGCTCTCTCATTCCGAGAGTAGCGCTGCAATGGTGATGATAATGACAACATTACCGAGATATTAAGTAGCTAGTAAATACAACAGATCGTACGCCAAGATAAAGATAAAGATAATTTATTTTTCAAACATGAGTTCCTATATACAATTATCAAATTGATGTATGTTCAATAGTTTTATATCCTGTCCTTCATGTCTTGCCTCTTTCAGCATACAATTTTTTTACTTATGAATTTAAATAATTATACAATAAAAAAGGAAATAATTAAATTATAATCAATATTGCATTAATGTTATGTAATAATTTTACATTTAATACTAATAATAATAATAATAAATAAATAAATAATTAGTCTATAATATTATCTAGTAAATATTCATTAACAGAGTAATATGCATTTTAAGTTTCATCTAAATTTGTAATCAAGTAACAAACATCTTCACAAACTTTGTAATTTATAATATTAGTATGATAGGATAGACCAAGATATGATCGTTTCGACTAATACTACAACAAATAATGACCAACTAATCCTAAAACGTCCGCAAAAGCATTATAAGATACTAGAATTCATAGAGCAGATTCCATCGACAACTTTACTCTTAGTCCGGTTGCAAACCCTACAGCAATATGGTCAAAGGACAAATGTCTTCAGTCTGAGAGATGGTAAATAATTAATTTGACTAATGGAACAGTTTGTTCGCAACGTTTTGATCTCGGAGCATCAAACTTACCGGAAACGCACTTATTTATAGTTAAAATATACATTTCTGGTTACCTATCACCATCACCAAGGGTCAGGGTAGAAATACAAAGGTAACATCTATTTGGTATATTTTGTAATGTCCGAAACTTATTAGATATGCATAACAGGTTTCGCATAATTCATTCACGCCGAATCTTAAACATGCCGAAATTTAGTTCGGCATAATTCTTTATAAGCCGAATGATTGTTATTTTATATTAGCATAAAATTAACATGGCCAAATTTTATTGTGCATAATATTGTTTAGCATATAATGTAATTTAGCCGAATTTTGATAGCCCGAAATCCTGTCCAAATCTATGTCCGAAAATAAATTAAGCACTATTTCTTGATTAGTGTAATGGTAAATATAAAAACGGTAAATGGCAAAACAGTATAATTCCGACTAGAAAAATAGGTTATTGGTGTTTATAGATAAAGTCCTAAATTGCTGTTTCATTTTGAATTAACGTTGAATTTAATTATAATTCAATTAAATGATTAAATTGTTATTACACAAATTATCACTGACAGTGCATCTGCAATCTTAATTATATGGTGTTACGGGTGTCCATTGCGGTAAAAACTAACGTATCATTAGATGACTTACTGCCACAGAGTAAACAGTTTTTATCGTTACCGTTACTCAACTCTACTCCTCTGCGTCTACTTTTAAGACAACTTTTGTGTCTTATTTTTTGGAACTGTTGCACAAACTTTCCTTCATGGCGTTCATGCTTCTTTCATTTTTCCGTTACACACTATGCACGCGAACAAAGAAAAAAAAACAGCTGGTCAAGAATTTTACCATATGACACTTAAATATTGTATGCATGTAGGCCCATCGTTGTCCTCTCCAGTTGATTCAATGCTCTAAGACTGGAATAGTTTGTTCCCAACGTTTTGATATTTGTCACAATGGTGGAATTGATGGGCCACTTTGAATAGTGCTCGCTAAGAGGTTGTAAATTGAATCGATCTGTTCCTGAGTTTATTGAAGGAATAGTGAACAATGTGTACTAGTCGGTAGCGAGATTATATAAATAGAAGTTTTTTGTGTTGATTTGTCCGTCTGTCACAAAGCTGTATCTTTATTTTTCGCAGAAGGTGGCAGAAGTGGCATTTTTAATAATTATAATAATAATATTATTATTAGTTCAGCACCACTGCGTATTACATTGATTAGTGGCTGGAGCCTCTTTTTAGGTAAAAATATACCTGTGCTCTTTCTTAAAAGTAGGTACAATTGCAACTGATATATAAATAAGCGAATTGAATCTAACGAAGTTAATTAGCTAACTTGTAAAAATGAAAATTACATTCAATGAAACATTATTAATTAATTCAAAACATTATAAGTATTTATTTGGTTTTTGAAGTTTTCTAAAATTTTCACTATCTAAGAATATAATTTGTATTTACTTATTTTTATTATTAATCCGTATTTTCATTAGTATTGCCATAACTTGAGAAAAACTTTACCGATTCTATCAGTTTTTTTTAAGTTTTCTAATAGTAGGTATATAGAAGATGCTTATGAATAAAAAAAGGTATTATAATTGTCAAATTTACAGAAAATATAATGATTGCATTATATGATTATAAGTTATAACTATAATAGAAAGTTTTGTAATGTAATCTTAGCGCATTAAATTACAACCACTAGGATTAGAGACATGAAAATCAGCGCAGTTTCTTTGTATGCAACAATAATGAAAATCCACTATGTACATTTTGGAAACCCCACAGCAATTTTTAGACCATTTAGGTTTTTGTAACAAAGCAAATGAAATTTCCTTTTACGCGTCATTTTATTGTCGTCTATTTCCCTTTGATTGAAATTGTTACGATCAACATCTCGTTGAATTCGCAATAAATGTGAAATTCACTCTAAAATCACTTCAATAAATCGGCTCGAGCGTCGACGTACAGTCGGCCCGTTTTGAATTTCACAAACATTACGATTGGGACGCAAAGCTCTTAGATACGGTTCGCTTCTTACGGACACACGAGCGAGGCGGACGGAGAACTAGGAGTTTTGTTACGAAAATTATCATAATAGTAGCTGTTGCCCGCGACTTCGTCCGCGTAGAATTCGTTTATCGCATCCCGCATGATCTATGCAATTTTCCGAGGTAAAAAATATTCTATATCCTTGCCTGGGACTTAAATTATCTGTATGCCGAATTTCGTCTAAATCGGTTCAGCGGACTTACAAACGTTCGCATTTTAAAAATATTAAACATTTTTCTTTCAATGGTACTAGAACAATCAGCGGAGGAACCTCAAGTCTTATGTATGTGGTTTACGAAAGTTTGAAACATTATAATAAACAAACATTATAGTCAATCAAATAAAAGCTTGTACCTGTAAATACGGATTGATCGCGCACTCTATTATTATATTACTCTTCCAACTACCCAGCCATCTGTACGAACATCTTCAACTCCTATCAAGTAACATTTTAGGGCAAGCTACCATAACAATAAACCAGCAAAGGGACTGCCAACATTAACATACGTATTACCAAGTCCCAACTTGTTCACTATTTGACAGCAACTATTGTTTCGTTGATGAATAGCGGCTTTAATCTTATGGAGGACTTTGGATATCGGTTTGATAGATTTATGGCGTGATATAACATGGGTTTCTGCTAAGTGTTTACCCTTTCAATTATTGATTATGGCTAGTTACTTTATACTCCTCATGAAACATAATAATCTTCTAAGTTCGTTGATTATTGTTTCTAGAAGTTTGTAGGTTATGGTTCCTGGGGAGTATAACTAATTAAAATGTTGTTTAGCATAGCGGTGTTGCCTTTGTAGTGTTTGTTTTCACGAAAACTATGCCTTCTGAAGGCAAATTATGGCTGTTGGCTTTCGACTAAACTATAGTTCATTATGGTTTATTATAGTTTTATGGGTTTTATCAGAAATTTCATTAGTAGTAAAGTAAAGACATGCACGTATTGTTTATATATCACAATTTGTATTTATTTACAAAAGCCGAGCAAATACTTATCACACACAACACTAAATACACAATATACATACCTACAGCGAAATTTTATGTGTCCACTGACAGCCGTGTTTATTTTTACGTGTATATTATGTTATACGCGCGAAGGCGTGCTGCAAAGATTTTGCGACAATCAGCCACTGACAGCCAAAGAGGAAAATTCAAATAACTTCAAAGTTCTTTACTCAAAATACTTGCACTTTTTACGAGTTGACGAATTGGCAAATAAATTTCTGTATTGCTTACTAGGTGTTGGTGTTCAATAATAGTAGATTGATAACCAAGGGTGGAAAGTGACCCATTTCAGCCGAGATATAAGTGAGAGCGCCAATAGTTTGAGGGGAAATGGGTAATTTCACCCGATTTAGACACTCAACTTTTCATTTCGACTGTGAGGAAAGTAAAATACTTATATACAACTTCTAACGGTATACCTGTTCGACTGGCCATTTGCCACGGCCAACTATGAAAAAAAAACGAGTTGGTCAAGACCAAGGAGCTTATATATAAAACTGGAGGTTGAACGCCGAACTAAGAAGTTTGACCTTTATTACTTATTTATATATTCTATCTCTTTCTTTCACATTTCACGAATGACTTCCATCTCTTTCTTAACCTAACTAAAGAAAAAGATGGAATATGTTCGTGAGGTAATAAAGATCAAATTTCTTATTTCAAACGGATGTGCGGTGTTCAACCTCCAGAGTTTTGTATATAAGCTCCTTGGTCACGACGTGCATCTACATGGACATGCCGAAACGTGAAAAAAAAGTGTCATTGACGTAACTCAATTATCTTCGACTGCGTGGCTAATCAAAAAATTAAAAATAAAAATACTTTCCACCCTAGAGATGAAAACGCAATTTTCCACCCGGCTATCTAACCATGAAAATTAAACTTTCCTAACAGGAGAGATGAAAAGAGTATTGTTCTTTCATTTAGTTTTTAATGACTAATATATGATAAAATATATACTAAATCGATCCACAACCAAAAATAACTACAAAATTGCAATTTGTAAAGTCAGCGGCCACGTGTCCATTCAATGAAATATACAGTTTTCATTCAAATACATCATCGAATTATCATGTTCAATTCGTTGCGTCATCGGAAGCGATCGGTCGTGACGCGTGCTCGTGATCCATCAAACTTTTAGTTACGGGATGATCTATAGAATGATCTCTATCATCTAAAAGATCAAGATGACTGATCTTTATTGAATTTACTTTATCTGCTTCTAATTCGACATTTGTCGGTGCTCAGACCCCATAAATTTGTATTATTTTACTTTTTCAGTCTATATTTTTTATTTCATCATCTGCCATTGTATCGACTATTATCGACGTCAGTCAATGTCGATTGTAAGAGAAATAATACTACTAAGTCTTCAACGTGACAATGAAGTTGCTAACACTGTCTCACTGACGCTGTCCATTACTAGGACGTCCTACTTGAGCATTTCCAGTAACAATCAAATTACTTACGTTGTATTTCAAACGCCACGATACATCCCGACACATCGGATTTGCCAGTCGTGAAGCCGGATGCGGATCAAGAGCTTATGCATTTGCACTAATTGCGATGCGATGCGACGCGTCGATGGGATTTGCATCGCGAGATAATGCGGAGGGGCTTGCGATTGTCATTAGACGGTGATTCTAACCAGGTTCAAAAAAAAGGAGGAGGTTATTTATTCGGTTGTTTTTTTTATGTTTCTCACATTTGAGCTCACGTCATGTCATTTATGAAACAATGTTAAATTGGGAATAATTCCAATAGGGTTCCATTGTCATCAAGTTAGGATCTGATGAGTGGATCTTAGGGAAATTGAGGATTTTTTTAAATATTGTAGGGACACCTATGGTAATTTGGCTATATTTAGAAGTAAATCGCGCATTTTCTCTTGGAAATCACCATTTGGGAAGTGGAATTGATGAGGAAGACCAAAGTTGACCCGCAAAACTTTTCAATATCAGTTACCAACCACAACTCGCCACTTGCATCACCGGTTGCCCGCAACTCGCACGATATCATCAGTCTATTTAGTGGGAGGCCTGCCAACGCTTCGTCTTCCGGTTCGCGGTCGCTAATCGAGGACTTCTTTCACCCAAAGTCTTCTTTGAGTGACGTGAATCGCCCATTTATCACTTCATCTTGCATATTCTTCGAGCTATGTCGATGACTTTAGTTTTTCGGTGAAATGCCGTATTTTAAACCATGTTCTAAACTTCTAATCAACCGAATTAACCAACTTTATCACTAATTAAAACTAACCCCAACTAAATCCAATACTCCTTTCACTTATCATCCGTGACACATTCCCAACTATTTGTCCACTCCTAAATAATTCCCGGGGGAAGAAAAACATCCAATTCGGCCAGCATCACGTAGAGAACGTTTAACTTTCCTATCGTCCGGGGAAGGAATTAGTTGGGACATTGATCGATGTCCAACTGACCCGGGACAACTAATAGAGCGCGTTCAAGGGTTAGGATTCACTTTAGGCCCGCTATCGCTTGTCTTTTAAGGTATCAATAGTAACGACGCAATCCAATTGAATACAGAATCTACTTAGATATTTATTGTGAATTGTAACGGTTGCAATTAATAACAAGCCATACGAATAAATAAATAAAATAGCTTAACTTGAGTAGTACACAAGCGAAAGCGATTTTTTTACTATACAGTCACACAAAATACTTTTTACGAAGACTAACGACAGCATACCGATGCCTGATAGTTCAAGTCTCTGGCTCCAGTGGTTTAGACTGTGCGTTGTGTATCAGTCAGTCAGTCAGTCAGTCTTTTATAAATACAGATGGATTAAAAATATGTGAGTCAGTAGTAATTTTTTTCATCATTATATCTTCTGTAAGACGTCCCCTCCCCCATAGACCTCCAGTTGCTTCGGTTGGAACCGGCCTGCATGCACCTTGAACCCGCAGCTTTAAGCAGGTCATCCGCCTATCTCGTTGATGGACGTCCTTTGCTGCGTTTGCTGATACGCGGTCTTTATTCGAGAACTTCTCGGCCCCAATGGCCGTATCATCTCAGTGCTATATGGCCTGCCGCATCAATGAGCTAATTTGCTTGACTATGTCGGTGACCCTCGTTCTTCCACGTACCTCCTCATTTCTAATTTGGTCCCGGAGAAAAACCCCGAGCATAGCTCTTTCCATAGCTTGCTAAGCATCTCTGAGCCTATTTAGAAGGTCTACTCGTATAGTGAAACACTACGCCTCGGATCCATATGTCATCACAGTAATTTTCTTTGTGAGGTGGAAACCGTGATTGTAAGCAGACCCTTACTAAACGTGTTTTATCGACTCCGATGAAAATGTAGCAAATAGTTTTAGTGGGTTTTGTAGGATTAAGACCATTGTTTTCTTCCGCCAAATAGAATGAGACGGACTAATAGGTCATAAATATTTAAAAGTATTGCAATTTTAGGTACAGAATCAAAGTCAATTAAACTAAATTTAAGCCACTACTATACATTACATAATATAAGTTTTATAGTCTTTCTTTTGGTTTGGTTTTCTTTCTTTTTATGGTTTTTATCTTAGGTAATTTTCTATCACGTGAGGTTCCTTAGATATAATTGCGCATATGAAATGTAATACTGTTGTATGTAACTCAAAATTTGGGGCTGTTGTATACTTAAGTCAAAAGCTGGGGTTTTAAGTATATTATAACATCCCCAAATTTAGAGTTATGACAGTATTACATTTCATGTGCGATGGGAACTTAGTTCCTTTATTAGTAAGGTATTTTTCAGTTTCCAATACTGTTTACTTATCTACTTTATTCTGGATTCTTGGTAAGTCGTGGTTTGACTTACGGCTTCTCAAGCAGAGGGTCGTGGGTTCGAATCCAGGCTCACGCTTCTGAGTTTTGCGGAAATTATGTGTCAGCTTTACGGTGAAGGAAGACATTGCAAGAAATCCTGCACAATTGTGTGTGTGAAGTTCCCAATCCGTACTGGGCCGCTGCCTAGGGGAAGCCCTAGCTCCTAATCTAGGGTTTAGGCTTACGGGGTAGGATGTAGGGCTTAGGCCATAGCTCAAGCCCTCTTATTCTAAGAGGAGGCATGTGCCCTGCAGTGGGACGTATACAGGCCAAGATGACTAAATGCTTACTTAAACATAAACTACTATTTTCTCAGCTATTTTTTACGAAAGTGAATAACAAAAACAGTATCGATTTATCAATTACACAACGACTAAAATATGTTTCTCATTTTCCCACACATCAATTTAAAACTCTCCACATAAAATAAATTACATTTTAATTCGCAAAATCTTGCCCGCCTCACTTTCCCATGCCTCTTTGATATTATTTATATTTATTTCCGTATTATAGTTGTGATTCAATCCGTGATCAATTGGGTGTTAGAGAAACCATTAAACATCGCTAAACAGAAGCGTTGACATCACGCCCTGCAGTTTACATTTCAATTTGATTTAAATTGTCTACATGTTTAACTATAATGGCATCAACACCATCTATTATAGAGCTCTGATTCCCATCCAGATCGGTTCGGAATTTTTCTTTGTCATACTTTTGCCACGCGTCTTCACACATGAGTGGATTAAAATCGTTTGTCATGTTTAAAAGTGTTTTGTTGTAATTATTTGCTAATATTACAGCGTGAGAATGTATGCCAATGTTTTGCATGTCGCTTAGGAAAGATTTATTGGGATTACATTGTTTATCTACTCCATTTTATCTATTTATTGTACTCGTAAAGTTAAAACAGAACAGAATTTTTAGTCTGATTATAATCGTTTAACCTGCACAAACCTGCGAAGCAATTCAATGGTGCGTGTGAAGTTCCCAATCCGCACTGGGCCCGCGTGGGAACTATAGCCCAAGCCCTCTTACGTATATAGGCTGGGATGATGATGATGAACATAAGTTGAAACTATAATGTTTTGTAAAATCATGTGTGGGTAACTTAAATACGTCGAATAAGTTTTATTTTATAATTTTCATAAAAAGTCAATCGCTTGATTATAATTTTAAATTTAAATTATGCGACCAATCATTTGACCCAACAATACAACAAGATAAAATATTCAACCATTTGATATCCCTAAATCCAAATTATCTGAACATTATCTGACAACCTGCATTCAGAGGCTTTTGTTTAACATTTTCTCCTACTAAATTGGATCCCAAAAGCTGATATTAATTAACTCAAAATTTCATGACTTTATATGGAGCTATCCCATTGACATGAACAATACAACTGAACACAAAGCATTTCTTCAAACCACCATGCAATAGGATTCGGACATTCGCCTTATACATCAAAGGCTCATACTACACCATACCATACATACCATAGTTCTAATTGGATTACCTACTGCAATATTAGCTCAATATCTGGCGGATAGTATTCTGGGTGCATGAGAAAGGGGAAGATAGTTTAGTCACCAGATATCTGGGTAAACTAATTGCTGCATTAATTGTACCTAAAGGTATTTCTATCTCAGTATCTGTTGTTGTCTTTAAACTGTTTGTTTTGTTACTTAGTTTCAGAGCCTTATCTTTTATTAACAATCTATATCTATTACCTTTTTTTTTATACTACAAGCTTTGCTTAGTTTGGGACTAGTTCAATTGGTGTCAAGGTGTCCCTTGATATTTTTTTATTTTTTATTTTTTAGAGATGAATAAATGGGATTCATTTGCCCGCAACTTCGACTACTATGATTTCATTTATCACGCGCTCTTGGAAACATCTAATTTTTTCGGGATGGAAGGTATTATTTACATTTATAGCACAAGTTTGCTTGGTTTGGGACTAGGTCAATTGGTGTCAATAGATCCAAGATATTTATTGAATCAGGCGCTACTTTTCGGAGATCATTATTAATCAACTATAACAAATTACTTTGCTCACCCGCGACATTACAATAGCTACGGCTATGCAACAAAATGACTCATGCAGCATACATGTGTGCTCTTCCACCTCTACACAGTAAAAACACACACAGCACACAACTATCACCACCGTCACTACGCTGACGCGTTTTGAAATCAATCGGAGTTCATCATCAGAGCAACACAGCCATTCACTATGATACATCTGGTGACTGAGACCCTAACCAGATGTCAGACATGTAATTGTTTGTTTATAATCCTATAGATAATTAGCGTTAAAAATCTGGCCCCAAAATATATGCTGTACCTAATTGTACCTAATAGAAGATTTTGTATGTAGAGTGGGCCAAATTTTTATAGCTTGTTTTAATGCATTCCAAAGCATAAATGGATAATTTTACACCAACATCGCTATCGTCTTGTTAGTATCATGTTCACTACCGGATCATCGCTGTGGTGTCAAAGTACAGTGACCCTAGCGCCTTCACAATCGATGGGGAGCTTGGGGCGTATTGTATCAGACGAATAGGGTTACCAACTGTCCCGATTTAACCGGAATGTCCCAATCGGACACCTATCAGTTCAGTAATGTTAATGGCCTATGGCTCTCAGACGTAGTATTTGACTGTTGGCTTCCTGGAGAGGCTCAGAGTCACGCAACGAGCGATGGACAGAGTTATGCTCGGAGTTTTTTGCGCAATAGAATCTAGAATGTGGAAATTCGCCAAAGTAATAAAGTCATCGACATAGCTCGAAAGTCTGCAGGTTGAAGTGGGGATGGGCAGGCCATTCCGTTCAAAGAACAGATAACCGTTAGATAAAATATATGGAGGCACTATGAGACCGTGGAAAGAACATTGTGATAGTTTTTATTCCGGAAAACTGCATAGTTCCCGAGGGAAAACTTATTTTACAAACAATTCATTTTAAATGACTAAGTTAGTATTTTCCATGGCTGCATGGCTTGCAGTTGTCTGTGTTCATCGGTGACCTACATGAGTTAAAAAGGGTACCCACAAATTCATGAAACTTGGTCAACCTAGCATTGAGGGTGAGCATTTAGGGTGGCTACCGGTTGACACTGCTGTCATTATGAAGCTTGATTTGAAGGGGCTTACTCATTGACGAGGATGTAAAGATTTTGGTTAATATATTACGTATCCTTTTCAATGTTTAGTTGTAATTTTATCTGTATGTTGACGATGCTTTATGCTTATGAGTTATGAATAGTAAAATTGTAGAATAATGTACATCAATAGATCTGATTCGGGTAATGGACATAGAGATAAATGTATACTTAATCAGCCTTTATCTGTAGCTTCAATTTAAAGTAGCTGTTCCGCAGAAGCATTAGTTTATCGCAAATCCGTGAGAACTAAGCGATTTTTCAAGAGACTCTCGCTAGATGGCTGGATCAAGGGTCAGATACAGAAGGCGGTACTTCTGGACACGGCACGCATCGTCCGGAGGTTCCTCACTCTGCGGCCCTGACCACCGGTAGCTTGGGCCCTGCCCCGTTACCGGCGGCAAACTAGGTTAGGTTTTTATAATATTTTTATTTTGTATGTACTTTTCTGTATTTTACTTTTTATAACTATTATAAAAACCTAATCCTAAGAAAATAAAGATAATAATAATAATAATAAATGTATTTATTTCGGGCAACTTGGCCCATACAATAAATACCTTACAGACTAACATACATATTTATAATCAATAATATTTTTATATTTTATAGTCTTCCATATCGCAGTTCTGGAGTCCGGGGTCCGTAGTTGATAGTAGAGCGCTGCCGCCCCCTCCCACATCAAGGTCCTTAGTCACCTTTTACAATACCCACGTATCGGAAGAGATATTTCTAAACCGGTCATCGTACGATCTTGAAAGTGGCATATATATCCTTCCTTTAAAGCAGGGTTTCTTAAAGTGGGGTTCACGGACCCCTTAGGGGTCCGTAGCATGTGTATCAGGTGTCTGCAGTAGGTCAGAGTAGATGAGAGTGTGTATACTGTTCAGTCTGTATTAATTGGGAAATTTTCGAAAAAGAAATTGCCAGGTGTCCGTGGAATTGTTTAAATTGTGAAAGTGGTCCGTGACAGCAAAAAGTTTAAGAAACCCTGTTTTGAACTAAAATAATTTCTTTGCTCACCCGCGACCTTATGATACCTAAATTTATGCAAGATACAGATACTCGTACAGATACAGTGACAAATTAAAACGTTTGTTGTTGTTTGTTAGTCTAACATCTAGTAGCATGGTGTAGTTGTGTTGATCTGAAGATGAACTCTGGTTGAGTTCGAAACGCGTCAGTGTAGTGTGGTGGTGGTGATAGATGGGTTTATGTGATTTGTGTGTGTTCTTACAGTGTGGAGGTGGAGGAACTGCATGAACACGTATATCTTGCATAAATTTAGCTACCATAAGGTCGCTTGTGAGCAAAGAAATTATTTTAGTTCTTTGATATGGACTTCCGCAAAGTAACGCCTGATTCAATATTTTTTTTAAAACCCTGCCTTAAAGAGTGGACATCCTTTTGGCGCATAAAGTAGTAACGATAACGAGCTATATAATCATTGTCAGTTTAAATTCGTGCCTCAATGCATTGAATGTATTTAAGTACCTAGCTAACTTAGAAAGATAAACCAAACATCGCAATACTTTCAACCTCAGCGAAACTTAATCCATTACCACATGCTGTACCCAGTATCACAGACAAGTGACCATTAATCTTCTGGATGTATGTAAATTTGGTCCTGATAAATCGTTGGTCAAGCGAGTTTTGGGACACCATCAGTTATTTTAGGGGATCATTCAAAGGGTTTTAGTTTACTTAATGATAAAAAGAAAGATGATACCGGGCTTCAACCTCTGTGTTTTTTTTTTTTGGGAATTTCAAATTATGTACGATACTATATTTTCAATAAATTAACAATGGGAGATTGTTGAGATAACTATACTATAACATGGGTATGTATTCAGCTGAGCATTTGTAATAATTTCGTTATATACTAAATTTAAATTTCTTGAAATCTTTCTATACAGAAATGTTGTAATTTTGGGCACTTCTCCTCGGCGCAATATTACTCGTCATGATGATGCTCATCACAGGTCTCCTCTTAGGTTGATAAGGATTGAGCTGTAGTTTCCATGTGGGCTCAGAGCAGATCCATACACTTTATTATATTGATTCTCGGGGTGCAGTTTTCCTTAAAATATTTTCCTTTACCGTAAAGCTCGGGGTAGATTCGAAAAACTTAGAAGTACGAACCGGGATTTAAAATTCACAATTCTCTGCTTCAGAGGCCATAAGTCGAACCACTAGGCCACCACTTTCCTACCATCAGGAGACCCACTTGCTCGTTTGCCATCCAGTCGAATAAAAAAAATTAAAAACAATACGTTAATTTTTGATTTCTTACTAGCAGAAAACTTTTAAGCCCTGCAAAACCGCGTTCAAGTAGCAGTGACAGAAAAACCTCATTCGTCTCACCCCGAGATTGCTTTCGAGCTATTATTATCACGTAAATCTTCCCGATTTAAAACTCTACGACCGACGTCCGATTCCCGATTTCACAAAACGCTTGTCCGTTCTGATAGATGTCCATGAAAGTCTTTGAAAATGCTCGAGAAATCTGCTCTAGAATTAAGATTTCGACTTTAAAGTTGAAGATGGAAAGAACAAATTGGTGAAGCTTGGTCAAATTGCTCACGGTGACGTGGCAGACAAATCAGATAACGCTAAAAAACGGGAGCAATTACGTTTGGTTTATTTATAAGAGTTTAAATCTTGACGTCGAGTTGAAATGCTGAGCGGTGAAAAAGTGTCGGATGTCGAAGTTAATCCGGCAATTAAAATGGAGCGTGAAGCTGATAGAACTCATGAAAATTTGGTAAAAGAACATTGTGACAGATTTTGTTCTAAAATTGTAGAGTTTGACAACATAATTATAAAAACAAAGAGGCTTTGTGCATAATCCGCGATATAAAATCAGCATAATTACAAACCCGTATTTAATTAGGAAGGGATTTGTATTTTTTTTGAACTGTCACTTTAAGAGTCCAAAAGACGAATAAATGGCGTAGAAATCAGAGTTAGGTCATTGATAATCAGTGTTACTCTTAGGATGGTAAGATTAAAATGGGCCGACTACCGTACATTCCCAAGCAAACTCCTACTAGATTCAAAGCCAAAGAACCACAAAAGGCCACAAGAAAGGCCACAAATGTGACAGAAAAATAAGGCACGATTCTTCGCAGATGGCTTAGAAAAGCTAGAAAGTTAGAGAAGAAGAATATAATATCTTCAAGCAACTGCTCTGTTCCCTTTGTATAGACATTAATTGAACATTAATTAAAAATCAGCAAAATAAAAAATCCTCTGGGCTAAACGAAAGGCATTGCAAATTCACTCCCTCAAAACTTACAATTTACTTAGTTGGCAACAAGTGAGACTCCATTTGCATCTAGCGGCAGTTAGCGGAGCCGTTATTGAAATTTTATGTGCGTTTGATTATTATTCAGTAGACCGCTATTAGAGGAGTGGACAAGGGATTAGTGAGGCTAGGCTAGTGATGAAACTGCTCCTTTATGAACAGTTAGCACGTGTAGTTTATTAGGTAAACTGCTATAATTTTAGTTTCAAAAATTTTAAATAATTTATTTTTGTCTTAGCTCGGACAACGTTGAGAGCAAAAGCTAGTTAACTGGCCTAGTTCGACCGTTAAGTGTTTGTTGGATCAAATCTTGCAAGTTCATTTGATCCACTCCTCGTCGACGGATTGGCTTGAAATTTGGTACACGTTCTCGTATATAGGTTTGATGGCAATGCAAGTACATTTGATGAAAACTACAGTCAACGCTTGTATTTTTTTTTATTCTAACAGAAAGTAATTCAAGCTTTTATTTACTTTCACCAATCCCGTTATCAGCGTGGAATCAAATCTTAGAAATAAAATTAGTCCCACTTCCAGTGGTTAGATTGACGTGAAATTTCGTGGTTATTTTTTCACTGCTTCAAGAATTAGCAGACTTGAGCGTTGCGGAGAAAAAAGGTTTTGACAGATGGACAACAAATGAGCTCTCTTTTACTTTTTAGTTTAAGGAATTCTAAACACAAATAACGTTGTCAGTAATAAAGAAATATTAAATAGTTTTGACACTTAGCATGCCATGCTAACCTACCTACACCTTGAGTGAGCAGGCATCGCTGAGTTATGTAATGGAAACCTGGTAATTGCTTTCAAAGTGCTAACATACATAATTTATGCGCTAACTTATGTAGCATGGATGACATATAGGAGCATCATTTTGCATATCTCACGCTTCGATGATTATTACGCTTAGCACTGTCATCATGGTCGCCTGTGGGTCGCCTAAGGTAGAACAATCATCATCCGAACCTCTTAAAATGAAAGGAGTTGGGCTGTCGTTACCATGGGGCCACGTGCGGAGTGAGAACTTCACACGCATCATTGAATTTCTTCAGTTTGTGCAGGTTTTCACGATATTTTCCTTTACTGTAAAGCTCGTATTTCAATGTAATTTTACATAAAATATGAATTTTGAAAAACTCAAAGGTGTGAGGCCAGATTTGAATCCACTCCTCTCTGCTTAAGAGGCCATATAATTATGTTAAACCACTAGGCCACCACGGCTTGAAGGTGCAACGGCATAATTACAAATATAGGTGAGACTTGTTTGTCTACACAAGTGTACATTACTAGGTAGTAACGTGCCACTTGTACTGTCTGTTGGCCGATAGTTAATAAAAAGTATAAAAATCAGGAGTTCTTAATATAAAAAATGCAACCCGCTACAAAAAACCAACATCATTTATGAAATCCCATCCTCATTTTATAAAATAACATTATAAATCCAGTTTTAATTAAGCCTTGTCTACAAACAATAGGACCCCCGGATTTCCTCCGAGTATGTCTATAACCTCACCCTACAAAACAAAGACAGCCTTAACAGCCTTTCAGAGTTCCGCTGGTCATTGTCCATTTGGCCAAAGGCATTACACAGTGTCCAGAAATCAAAGACCTTTCATCCTACAAACAATCTCCCTTCAAGTCCCCTTAAATCTCCGCAGATTGAGCGGGTAGGGAGTCTAAGTTAAAGTGGTTGGAAACGATTTTGAACCAGATGTAAAGGGATATGCCGGAATATTATATCTGAAATAGGAACAGAATGTGGTTTCCGAATAGGAACATCTGATGGGCGAAGTGTAGAGCCATGTTATCGTTAGTGATGCGTATAGGATGGTAAGTCCTAGCTGTGTTTGTCTAATTGTTCATATGAGCTCGATTGGGATATCGAATTGCTTAATTAACTGGGCTCGATATATTGAACAAATAGTGCTTGTGCATTAAAAGAAGTTGTGTGGTTTCTTGTTTTAAGAAGTGACACATTATAGTGATAGATAACATCTCTATTTTGCAGGACTTATCGTATAAGTTTCGGCATGTTTATCTTTGGGGGTCGGAAGGTTCTCGAATGGTGTCCAAGAAGATGGAGCGACGACCTGGTTAAGATTGCGGGATCGCGGTGGATGCGGAAAGCACAAGACCGGTCAGAGCGGAGAGCCTTGGGGGAGGCCTATGTCCAGCAGTGGACGTTTTTCGGCTGACATGTTGATGATTATGATGTATATCTATCTTTACTTCTGTAACAAATTAATAACTAACGATAAATTATTTCACAGGAGACCGAAAAGCTGGCAGCTTCCTCGGAAAAATAATTAGCTTAGCTACTTAACGAGGTAACGCTATGAGCTCCTTTGGAACGTTGCTCTATGCAACTTTCTTTACTACAAAATGCGTGTATTGAAAAATAAAAAATAAAATGGATTTAATTAGTAAAGTTGTAAATTGAAAATACAAACTGAAATATAGATGCACAGAAAAAACAGAAAAATAAAACCATCACTGGGAATCGAACGGTCCTCGTAATCCGTACCGCGTGCTATACCGCTACACCACTGATGGTCAACGGTACCGACACGAATTTCCCTATGCACCTCATATCTCAGCTTGTGTTTCTTACTTAGTCACTTAAGCAGCGACGCTAGCGACATCTATGCCGTAGCCCTCAAGAAACTTTTTCGGCATTCCATTGGAACTAACCGCTCACCCGGACAAGAGATATCGTTACTAAAGCAATCAAATTAAGATTTGTTTTTTTTTTTGGAATCTTCTTGTATTTTTTATTTCAATTCCAAATTTTTTACTTTTACGGTCATCCCGTAAAACTTAAATTGAAAATACAAACTGAAATATAGATGCACAGAAAAAACAGAAAAATAAGACCATCACTGGGAATCGAACCCAGGTCCTCGGTAATCCGTACCGCGTGCTATAACGCTACACCACTGTATGGTCAACGGTACCGACACGAATTTCCCTATGCATCTCATATCTCAGCTTGTGTTTCTTACTTAGTCACTAAGCAGCGACGCTAGCGACATCTATGCGTAGCCCTCATCGAGAAACTTTTTCGGCATTCCATTGGAACTAACCGCTCACCCGGACAAGAGATATCGTTACTAAGCAATCAAATTAAGATTGGTTTTTTTTTTAATCTTTTTGTATTTTTTATTTCAATTCCAAATTTTTACTTTTACGGTCATCCCGTAAATTTAAATTGAAAATCAAACTGAAATAGATGCACAGAAAAAACAGAAAAATAAGACCATCACTGGGAATCAACCCACGTCCTCGGTAATCCGTACCGCGTGCTAAGAAATACAAAAGATTCCAAAAAAAAAAAAACATCTTAATTTGATTGTTAGTAACGATTCATCTTGTCGGGTGAGCGGTTAGTCAATGAATGCCGAAAAAGTTTCTCGATGTCAGGACATTTTTTGCTTCATGTTAATAGTTCTGTGGTCCAGGATTAAAAGATTAAATTGATGGTGTGCATTTAGTGTTAGCTGTGGCTAGGTTTTACGCGGGCGAAATACCATTCGGGCAGAAAAAATAATAAATTTAATTGATGGTTTTAAATAATTGATTGATTCAGGTGTTACTTCAATTATTTTTAAAATTGCCATGGTACTCCCATAGGTATTTATGCCGATAAAATAGTTTCAAAACCAATATGATTTTACAAGCTATAGTGTAATATCACAATACATGGAAAATATCACATATTTAGGTATGATCAAACAATTTTTGTCTCTATTTTTTTCAGTTCTGTATTACTAACAATTCTATGGGTTGTTTATTAAAAGGTCTGAAGATTTTTAATTTATTTTAAAAAAACACTACAACCACCAAACAAGACCAAAACCAAATCAAATCCTACTAACCCTCACAGCCGCAAATCCAAAATCCTCACCTTATTAATTCTTTCATCCACACAGCATTACCGGACGGCCACTCGGACAAATTGTGTATTAATATTTTATGCTTCGCACTTCGCCGGCGCAGTAAAACTGTCATCGGGCAAGACAAACTGCCGGTATACGGGGTGATTTAGGCCCAGGATTATGGGATACAGGGTTGATTATGTATGTGAAGAATAAATGTGTTACAAAGTACAATGCTGGTCACTGAGATTTATAGTTGGGCTTTTCAGAAAGACGTATTTTTCTTCCATTTTTTTTGGTGCAAAATGCACAAAATAGGTGACATAAAATTGTTAAGGAACTAGGCTGTTTCCCGCGACTTCGCCCGCGAAGAATTAACTCATCGTTATGCTGCGGGAGCTATGCATGTTTCCGGGATAATAACTATCCTATGTGCTTCCGCAATCAGTAGGTATACCGAATTTCATCTAAATCGGTTTAGCGGTTTAGACGTGATGAGGTAACAAGCAAACAGACTTACAAACTTTCGCATATTTTGCACTACGTAGTATAGGGCCAGCTTAGCAGTCTTTTCCCAAAGTCGGTTATGCGAGTTTTTGAGCGCAGCGAGGTCTTCCGGATTCTGTCTGTCCGTATAGGTATCAGTATAGAGCCAGACGAAGATAGACGCTTTAGAAATGTGGTGCTGGAGAAGAATGCTTGGCATATCTTGGACGCAATTCCGAACCACGACCACCCTGCCAAGAGTGTGATGACTAAGAAGGTTTACCAAGTCTGCACTCAACGACCACTCCACGAGTGCTCGAGAGTACGTAGCGACGATGACTTGCTAGATGCGAGGCCAAGAGTGTGACGACTAAGAAGAGAGAGAGAGATAGCGCCAGAACGGGAGTTGTGGCGGACAAGAGGGGAGGCCTTTACCTAGCAGTAGAACACTATAGATAGAGGCAACTTTTTTTTCTCTTTTCAGTAATCTGCTATCAGTCCCAACAAAGGACAATGATCAGATGTGCTGATCCAGTTACTCGCGTTTCAGAGTGTGCCCTATAGCGACACGCAATCACTCATATTAGACAATACATAGAATCTAGAAGCGTGTCTTCAGTTTTTGGATGGTACGAGTATGTCTTTTGAGCCGCTTCTGATAGTCAACTATTTATTGTTAGCTGCTGGGCCAGAACGTTCGTATTGTATTCAAGTTGCTTATGATACTTCTTAGCTGTCATGCTTATTTCCTCTTTAATTGTAGGGATGCTTAGAATGCTGATGTATTTCTTTGTTTATTGTGTACCATGGCACATTAGCTAATTGATCTCAGGACCCTGTTCTGCAAACGCTGCGGGATGTCATGTTGGATTCGCTGGCGCTGCCCTTTGGGCTCAATGCCATACATCCACAATGGCTTGACAGTGGCCTTATAGATAGACAGCTTCGAGTTTCTTCCGCGCATCCAATGTAAGGCTCTGTGTTTGAGAGCTATTTCATCCCTTTTAGCTTTGATGTGTGTCTTCCAGGTCAGTCGTCTGTCCAGATGAATGCCAAGGTATCTCACACAATAGTCTTGCGGTAGAGTTGTTTTGCCTAGTTTTATTGGTGGGTTACCTTGTCTGAGTGAGAATGTCACTTGCACAGATTTGCTAACGCTTGCTGTTATCTTCCACTTAACAAGCCATTCCTGTATCAAAAGAGGCAACTTTAAAAAAATGGTGAGGTAGAAAGGAAAGGTCAAAAATTATGAAAGAGAACATTGGAGGTGAAGGAGATAAGTAGCATTTGCTCCGCCGACAAGAGTACAAGCCTTAACATATTTTATGATGGTGATGATTATATCACATTTAATGCGCTAACGCGATTTTGGGCTCAAATTACTGCGGTTCATTAACTAATTCGGCAGGATCGCGTTTAACGTAATCTAATATCACTTACGGCTAACAAATCGATTGATACGGCAGGTTTATACTAGGAGCATCGTAATTATATTAAGTGATAATTTTAAAATTAATTGGGATGTCCCAATTTTTGAAAACGATTTGGAGGCTAGGCTTTGTGAAGCGTTTTCAGAAATCATATCCAAAAAATAAACTGAATTAAATAAACATAATTTAAGTAATGACTTTCATTTGAGCTCTGCAGTGTCCCGTCACAAAGGCAGTTATAAAGCAGGTCTACACTGAAGCAAATTGACAGTTTGAATTGTTGCTGTCCTGCTTGTAATAGCAAAGAGTGATAAAGATAGAACTTTAATCTCATGATGCACTCCCGGCTTTAAACAGTTGTCAGTGACAAGATAAAGCAGTAATGCCACAGATTATGTTATGTACGTACGACCTGAATTTTTCTAGGCAATGGAACGTGGCTATCTCTGTGATGTCATCCAACGTATTTCGTAAAAAAATTATAAAAAAATTTAATATTGGATGACCAAATTAAAAATCGATGAAAATAGTATCATAAAATATCCTATTCTATCCAAAAATAAAATAAAAACTATAGGTTATTTATTTTGGTGCATCCCAAATAATCCCAATTATGGACTCGTTAGAATAGCCCGATATGTAAACTGGTCAAATGTGAGACGAATTCATACACTTGGAATTTTTCTGTATTTTTTTTAAATTCGTACATTTACTTTGTTTCTAGAGAAAAACTGAGGGCACAGTACAATTGTATTAATTTATTAATGAATATATAAAACTGTTCGCCAAATAAGCATATTTGCGGCACTTTGCTGTATATCTGTATTAAAAACTAATACTTCTACAAAAGACTGATACATCTTCTTCTTCTTCTTCGGTGGATGCAGGCCGCTGCCAACCGAAGCAACTGGAGGTCTGTGTCCAACAGTGGACGTCCTACGGCTGAGATGATGATGATAATGACTTCTACAAAAAAGTGTCCACGAAAAGGATTCAAAACAAACGCTCTAATGCCGCTACAGCTCAGTGCACCCCACCACAACTAAATAATTTGAGCGGTGATCGGCCATGATTCGTTTTGGGCGGTTAAGGTGATAAACACACAGCACTCAGTCTGATTAAAATGCACGCAAAACGCAAATGGCCTAGTGGTTAGACTTTACGGGACTCGGCTGTTTATGATACAGTGGAGCAATTAGTTTAGGATTCAGGCTAGGTTTTTAGGATTTTATAGTTAAAATTACCAAAACGAAATGGAGTTTCGCTATGTCCGTCTACACGTACGCCTGTGCGGTGTAGCTTAGAAAAACGGTGTAGTAGAAATCTGTATTTTGGTCGATCATACTTATTAATCACTCCAAAAATTTCTTATTACCTATAAAACAAAGTTGAAATTAGTTTCTGTTATAAATTTCATTTTTAATACAACCTTTTTTTTGCTATGCTACTATGCTTTTGACTATACTTGCATAGTCATCGTCATCACAGACACACACAAACATCACGCCTGTATTCCCAAATGGGGTAGGCAGAGCACACGAAACGTTACCGCTTCGGAGCCACTTTTAGCAATTTTAGGTTTTAAGTTTGACAAAAACGGTACAACAGTTGCTCTTACGACATCAATGGAAGAAATGGAGAGGTTAATTCTAACCCGACACTACACGGGTCATCCAACTTACTTAATATGTACCTATATCAAATTTCAAGTCAATCTGACCTCTAGAAGTGGGTCAAAATGAACTACAGTACCTATTTAAAACAATTACAACACCAAACGGCAAGCTATATAAATAAAAACTTGTAAAATAGTAGATTGTGGTTGTGAAAATTATCTTTATGTGAGTAGTCCTATTATGCTACTGTAATTTTTATTTCATGAGGCATTACTTTGTAGAAGTCCTATATCAATGAACTACAAAAAAATCTTTGCTCACCCACGACCTTACGACAGCTAAGCTTATGCAAGATATGCGTGTTCATGCAGTTCCTCCATCTTCACACTGTAAGAACCCACGCAAACCCATCTATTACCACCACCACACTACACTGACGCGTTTCCACTACTGACTACTGTAATGTTTTCTGCACATTTGTCCTCGATTAAATTCTTCTGCAAATTCCTGTAAATTCTTAAAAGCATACATAAACATAAACATTTTACAGTCAATCAACCAAATACGCAGCAAACGTAAACAAGACTATTAAAACTAAAAAGCAGTTATAAACAGTTTAATAGTTGAACCCACTCAGTTAAGATGAGACCATCAAAAGTTAACGCTAATGGTATTAAACCTTATAAGGGGATACTTACGAGAAATATCCTATTATTTGCATTACATTGCGTCGTTGATGAAAGATCAAATAACTGAGACGAAAGATGAGGAGCCAGGAGATAGAACCAGGAGGAGAACTGGAAGAGGAGGGGAGGAAGAACCAGGGACACCGCAAAGCCAAGCTGAATAAGCTTTATTTTTTAATTATTCGACTGGAAGGCAAACGAGCAAGTGGGTCTCCTGATGGTAAGAGATCACCACCGCCCATAGACACCTGCAACACCAGGGAATTGCAGATGCGTTGCCAACCTAGAGGCCTAAGATGGGATACCTCAAGTGCCAGTAAGTTCACCGGCTGTCTTACTCTCCACGCCGAAACACAACAGTGCAAGCACTGCTGCTTCACGGCAGGATTAGCAAGCAGTGGTGGTAGCAATCCAGGCGGACCTTGCACAAGGTCCTACCACCTGCAAAATGCTATGTGAAGTGGCAATGAGCAGGCCATATAGCACGAAGAACAGACGAACGTTGGGGCAATGGAGACCGCAGATCGGCAAGCGTAGCGTAGGACGTCCACCAATGAGATGGGCGTTTGTGGACCTGCGAGTCAGGGTTTGAACCTACGACTCTCTGCTTGAGAGACCATAGGTCAACCATAGCTTTATTTAAAACTTAGTGTGAATTATACAGTCACGAATAACGATAACCAAGGAACCATTCTAGGGAAACCGGAGTGCCCTATAGATTTTTCTGTTACGGCAGTTTGAAAACATCTTTTTTAATGACTGTTTAATTTTGATTTTCTTTACTTAGAAACTTGATATCACTGTTTCAAGGAGTAAAGGCCTGAGTACCTATTTGATATTAATTTCAGCTCAATACCATCATGGGTTCCAGAGAAAAAGAATTTTGACAGACGGACAGAGGGACAACGATATATACGGGTTCTTTTTTTTTCTTTCGAGGTACGATATCCTATAAAAACTACGAACAAGTACTTAAAATAATAACCTTATATTTAAACATCGAGTCGCTAGGGAGTGCTATGTCTCGATTCCACACTCAGCGAGTGCATTTGTGTGAAATTTACAATGCTCTTAGTCACACGCCAGTGGGCACGAGTTAGCGAACGATCTGTTTTGGGTATACTCTGTGAATGGACTTACGTGGAGCAATAAAGAAAAGAAAGGATTTATTCCAACTACACATACATGCACGTATGCGTAACTCTTTATTATACCGACATAAAACACATAAAATTAATACATAACAATAAAAACAGACATACAGATATACTTCATTTGTTTTTTTTTTCATTTTTTCACTGCTTGGTGTTATTTTTACGGGCTCTCTCGTTTGTCCAAATTTCACATCCGATAATGAATCTTTTCCATAATTTTAATTTTTCTTAAAGTATTTACTTAAAATAATTATATTACTGAAATATTATTTTCTTCAAAATTTTGCAGGTGGTAAACCTTGTGCAATCCGCCCGGATTGCTACACCATCTTGCTCGCTAATCCTGCCGTAACAGCAGTGCTTGCACTGTTGTGTTTCGCGTGGAGAGTAAGACAGCAAATAACTGGCACTTGAGGTATTCCATCTTAGGCCTCTGGGTTAACGCATCTGCAATACCCTGGTGTTGCAGTTTCTACGGTGGTGATCTCTTACCATCAGGAGACCCACTTGCTCGTTTGCCATCCATTGAAAATAAAAAAATAATAATATTAAACTAACCTAAACCATTACTTCTATCAGATGACATTTAAAAAAATCCTGATAACAATACGGTTCTATATACGTATTTTATAGCAAACTTTGGTAGGTATGGCAAATTAGTATTGGAAATTATGGCAAATTTAATTATGATAAGTGAAGGTGATTCTATTTTTACGCCATAATTATGGTTTTATGCTTAAATTATACCTCATCCATCGGACACTCAACCTTCAGAGCTCCTTGCTACGTGAGCAAATGCGAGAAAAGGGGAAGATGTAGATTTTCCTTACACCATTAACATGTATATTGCCCTTAATTTATGGGCCAAAGCTTTTTGATATCGCGACAAACGTTTTATTCGCGATTTGTTACTGAAATTACGGGGATCGGAATTTAATTCCACTTCATAAATTACATTTGGATTCCCTGTTAGCGCCTGACACAATAAAATTTTACAATGGAGAGTTCGAAATTAACTAATGAAAACGAATTTTAAAAAGCATATGCGCGTGCGTGCCCGTGTGTGTGCGTGTGTGTGATAAAAAGCGATTTTACTCCAGACCCAAAAAGCTGTTTTATTTTAATAAAAAAATCTTTTCAACAAAAAACAATATACCTAAATATGTTATGAATAAAAGCATAACCAGTCAAATTTTAAGCAGAATTGAACCGCTTATATTTACCGCTATTGGATAAATTACTTTTTTTAAATTATAGGAGTACAAGTACCATAGTAAAAGGGGTTATAACTCCGATTTATTCTTTATATGCTTGGAAACCATTACGTGTAAAAGGACATTACACGGTTTAAATAAATTGTAAAGTACGTAAAATCCATGGTTATCGTCGATATTTTCTTTTTCTGATTAAAACTAGCGACATAATTCCCTTTTCACTGGGATCCCAGATTTCATCCAAATCTGTCTTACCTTTCGCAAAAGAATACAAAGCACACACTGGTAAATGATATACGTAACACGAAACGAATGACAAGTGAAAACCATTTATTCTCCAAGGAATTACTTGCCTCAACATATGAATAAACAGAGTCTTAAATACAACAAAGTTTCAGATGCAAATGAAGGATTATCTTAAAACGCAACTTTCAGCAATCAGTTTTCATTTAGCACCATATTACCTTCAATTTGAAAATGGCGCCGACTCGGAGCAATCAACGAAAATACGAAATAAACCATTGTGAAACTGGCAGTCACTCGTCCAAGCCAACTTGAGCTGTTACCTCCTTAAACCTTGAAGATTTTCTGAGAGATTCAGCTATATCAATAAAGTTTGAAAGGTCTAAGGGAGTTGGACAGGTTTTACATAAAATAGGGAACCGTTCGCAGCATATTTGGAAGGAAATCTCGAATATCACTTAGCGAAAGAGAAGTTATAACAATAAATTCAGCGAACATTTGCATACGGGCTTTTGAGCCAGGGGTGATTTCGTGTCGGGTCGCTAAGCACAGTGCGGGTCGGTTTTCCTGTTTTTTCCGATGAAATTTCGGGATTTTATTGTGTCAAGCGTGTATATGGAATGGAACGCTCTGATAATTTGGGATACATAATTTAATACGAATCTGCTGTTTTTGTAGTAAAATATTATTTGCGTATTCACGTTTTTACATCCTAAACTTATTGTTAGACCGATTTTGAATGACAAGGAAACGACTCATGATTATAATGTATGTCGAAAACGGGTGAAAAACATCTTCCGAAATAACCGAAACTTGTCGCGCCGTTCCTGACTTATAAATAATAATTTTATCATGTGCGCGAATTATATGGGTCAGAGCAAAACTGACTCGGTTAAGTTACATTCAAAAGGTAAAGACGACGGTTTCTTTTATTAGGATTTTTTATAAAAGCCCGTTCAATTAATAGGTCAATTTTTTGTAGTTTTTGTGATGAGTAACGATTAATGCTTAATGATTTTTTTTTTATTCTACTGGATGACAAACGAGCAAGTGGGTCTCCTGGTGCTTAGAGATCTCCGACGCCCATAGATACCTGCAACAGCAGGGGGATTGCAGATGCGTTGCCAACCTAGACGGCTAAGATGGGATACCTCAAGTGCCAGTAATTTCATCGGCTGTCTTACTCTCCACGCCGAAACACAAGAGTGCAAGCACTGCTGCTTCACGGCAGGATTAGAGAGCAAGATGGTGGTAGCAATCCGGGCAGACCTTGCACAAGGTCTTACCTGCAAAACCACCACCTGCACCTGGTTTCGCTTATTAGGATTTTTTATAAAAGCCCGTTCAGTTAATAGGTCAATTTTTTGTAGTTTTTGTGATGAGTAACGATTAATGCTTAATGATGATAAGAGTTTGCAATATTCTGGGAATTATGCTTAACTATATCATTACATTTATTCGATAGGTATTATACGATCTAACAGTGGTCCGTAGAAAAGCATACGCTTAAGCTAAACATCACGAACAAATGGCGTCCCTCATTTACATCTACCTGGAAACACACCTTTTAACTAACTGTATATACACACCCCCGTAATCATTTCAACCTGAAAAAATCTAACTCAATAGCACGCAAAAAATTACCGTCGACAAAATCTAACGAACCGATCCAATCCCCGAGTCTAAACCAAAAAGAATCTCCACAAATCGACGCGAAAAAATCTTGCCATCGAGTCCAGATCGTTACTCTTCATTTGCATCCACGAATTCGATAAAAACACTCTATTAATCTGTCACAGAATTAGTATGCACTTCGGGGACCAGGCTGCTGTCGAACGACGGACAAAATCAAGAAGAAAAACTGATAACATCGACAATGCGTTCCGTGTCCTGACTAATGAAACGGAATGGTCACAGCAGCGTTTGAAAAAAGAACAGAAGAGGTTGGTTTGTTAAGGATTTGATAGGTTTTTGTTTTTTAATGGACGAAAAGTAAATACAGAGGACTGAAATAAAGACAATTGAGTTTTGTTTTTTAAAGGATGATAAGTATACAAGGGAGATTGGAATAAATGCAATTGAGTACGACAACATTACAAATTAAAGGTCGTCACTTTCTTTGCAACTGTCATATTTTTGGCATAAACTGTACAGGGCAGCAATTTTGTGTGATCTGGGTCTACATACCGTCCCACTGCAAGGCACAGAACTCCTTTCAGGATGAAAGGGCTTGAGTAGTAATAGGCTAAATCTTAAAGAATTATAATTAGTCCGTCTGTTACATTATCAGAAAATAGTGGACACGTATTTTTCCTTTCGCCAATTAAACAAATAAAACCGGCCGTGCGAGTCGGACTCGCGCACCGAGGATTCCGTACAAATATTTTTATCATATGATGTAACTAAAAATTCATGCTTTTCGCAATTTTTCCTTTATCTGTGCTATAAGACGTTGCTTCGTACCAAATTTCAAGATTCTGAGTTGACGGGAAGTAGGTACCCTGTAGGATTTGATTCCCTTTCGAGTTAGTTAAAGCTCCGCGTGACTTCACTCCGTGTGACAATTTTCAATTACGTCACCGGCCCCCACTCCCGAACTTTGACTCGCTTCACCTTTGTCATTTTTTTTTTGATTGACAAAAGAAAAAACCTGTCCAATATTTTTTGAGGGTGCATCCCGCGAGATATAACTACAAAATATCTAATTTCAAAAAGTATAATTTTTTAACGTATTACGCTATTTAACTATTATATAACGTTATTTTTATGTAACTTCAATTTGTGTTAGATTTATATGGTCTAATTTCTTTTAACATAATTTATTGTACATTAGGTTTATCAGTCATGATATATTATAATATGTGTAAATGTTAAATTATGTGGCGGCGTGCGAACGAAGCGAGCGAGCAAGACGAAACTGGGCAGAAGCGACTTGAATATCTTCATTGATTCAGAAGGCTAAGGCGGGAGCGAAGCGTTACGTAGCTCCCGCCTTAGCCTTCGATGTTAGGTTTTTTTTTGTAACAGAGCGGAAAGAATGAATGACTTGCTTGATTGTTTGCTTGCATCAAAGTTTTTAATTAATTATAAGTTTTAAAGCTTAGATTAATTGATATTTATACCTTACAAAATAAGATATTTTAAAATTATACTTTTCGTTCATTATATCCAGTGAACGTTATACTAAACGATATTATATAAAGTGAGCGTATGTATTATGCATATTGTATAATAATTTCTTATATCTCGTATTACTTGCCCATTTTCTAATAATCTAACTGAGGTTTCTTTTCCAGTACATATTGAGAAGTTATTATCAACTAAAAAGCAATTGAAATAAAACCTCGCCGCTGAAACTTAATCAACCCGTACCCCTAATTCACGCCCTGTACCATCAACAATCTTTCCGCTGACTCTCTACTCCCGAATGAATATAAATGATATGAACATCCGCCGCAAACCGGAAATGACCGGGGATTTGTCAATGTCAAATTTGAATACGAGAAATCGGATGCGAGAAAAACGAGTGTCATCTGTTTCTGCTCATTGTGGGTTGCCAGTTGAATGTGGTATTCATTTCCGCAAAGATTGGGCCTGGAAAGTCTTTGTTTGGCGTGAGTTGCGATTACTCAGTGTGCTTAAATTGCTTCACTAGCTTTTACCGCGTCTTCGACTGTGTTTCACGGGAACTTTACGCTTTTCTAGAGTCAAAATCAAGTAAGGAGTGTCTTCTTGGAGAGGATCAGAGTCACGCAACGAGCTGTGGAGTGGAGCGAGCTATGCTGGGAGTTTCTTTGCGAATTCAGAAATTCGTCGAAGAACTAATTGCATACAACACAATTGGATATACATTATGTAAAATTCTTCCAGTACACATAAGAGTGCAGTACTTAATAGCTTTATAAAATTACTTTGTAAGTGATTATGAGACGCTTAAGAATAACAAGTATAATACAAAAAGTGTTAGATTAAAACAATATGTGCAAAGTCTTGCTAAAAATTACTATGGTAAACGAACAAATAAGTTCCTAGTTCCAAAAATATTCAACAAGATTGAGTGGCTAAGAGAAGGAAACCAGTGTAGCATAAGGAAGGTTAAAAATACTCTCAAAAGGATTCTTTTGCAAAAACTGCCTTAGGGTACATTTTTGCAAAAGTATCCACATCTCTGTTTACGAGTTTGTTTTAACTTTTATTTTGTTTTTGTATTTAGATGCATGTTTAAACAAATAGGTAGTTACATATAATTAAATTGTAACGAGCGCGTTCTCGCCAACAAACTGTAATAAATAATAAATAAATAAATAAATATTATGGGACACTTGACACCAATTGACCTAGTCCCAAACTAAGCAAAGCTTGTACTATGGACACTAGGCAACGGATAAACATACTTATATAGATAAATACATACTTAAATACTTATTAAACATCCAAGACCTGAGAACAAACATTCGTATTATTCATACAAATATCTGCACCGGCCGGGATTCGAACCCGGGACCTCAAGCTTCGTAGTCAGGTTCTCTAACCACTTAGCCATCCGGTCGTAATATCAGTTTGGCGAGTGGATATGTACAGGAAGCAAGTGTGTGTAATACCTATGAGAAATAAATAAAAAAAAAACAAATCTAAATATTTTATCTACATCCGTAATACCATTTTCAGTTGATTCACAGACAGACAAACTAACTTTTACATGTATAATATTAGCAGGAGCAGATACTGAAAGAGGACAATGGGCAAAATATATGGAACCTTGGACCCGCCCCTGCCGTTAATTTATTTTTTATAGCAAAGGTATGACTTTTATTTCGGCCAAAGATAACTATTATGTCTCCATTTACTGTCAGAAACGATTATTTTTAGGATGAACAGAAAGAATTTATTTGCTCACCCGCGACCTTAAAATTCTTTTAGTTCATTGATATGGACCTCCGCAAAGTAACGCCTGATTCAATAAATGATTTTTAGGATCCCGTAGATACTTATAAAATAACTCTAATCCTTAGCAGATTTCTTGCATAAGCATTTCCACGTTCGTTTTGTATAATATTTGAGTATTAAAATGCAAACATTTGGATGCAAGTGGCTTGTTGTCGTTAATTTTGGCGTTCTAAGGGATTTTTTAACTGTGGTAATTTTTTAGCTGATGATAATGATGATGATGAACTTTAATGCACTACCTTTTACCCATAGCTTTGCTTGCGTTAGTGATTTAGTCATCGCGTTAGTCATTACGACTCCGTCCGCGTAGAATTTGTTTATCACTATATCCCGCGGGAACTATGCTATTTTCCGAGAAAAAACTATCCCATATCCCATCCCATGTCCTTCAGGGACTCAAGCTATACCAAAATGAATGCGAAAGTCAAGTTATTGAAATTCAATAAGCAGACTTTACAAACTTTCGCATTCATAATAGTAAGTGGGATATGCAGTAGTAGGAAAACTGCTGGATTTTTGGAATAACACATAGGGTACTTTCTGTATTGTGAGAATATTTTGTGTTAAATATTATTTTGTGATGTGATAGGGAATTTGTGCGTGTAAAACCCAAAAATCTAAACCACTTATACTTCGTATTTTTTAGGATTAGAAATAAGGTAAACAATCTTGGCGAGTTTTTTTTATTGAAAAACGTTTTTTAATAAAACAGTAACTATTCCTTATGATACCAAAATAATGTAAATGAGCATATGTTATTTGCTGTGACTTATTTTTCAAAAGTGTTTTTCAATAAAAAGACACGTTAAGATCGCTTACCTACCTTCTTTCAAATGCTAAAAAAAATGAAGTATAGTCGTAAAGAACGTAAAAAACTAAACCACGTAAGTGAAGACCACTATGTTATAATTAGGAATTATCTTAGGAATTTACGAGTACTTAGTAAAATCTTGGGATTTTAAATCAACCGCCAAACCCAATTGATGCGAGTGAAGCCACGGTTAAAAGCTAGTCAAACAAAAAACAATAAATTCAGACACATTTTAACCCATCAAATTCCTCGCAAAAAATTTGATCGCACCCACTATTTTATTCAGAAATAACTTTCGCAAAGGCTCGATTATAGTTTACGATCTCTTAATACCGACCTTACTCTCCTAATTTTAAATCTGAATTTAAAGTGATAGCGGACAAAACATAGGTCGGTTTGAAAACGAACTCCTCATTTCAGACTCCGTATGAGTTATAGCATTTTCATAATTCCCGCATGAAATTTCCACGAAACTCATCTGTTATTTAGAAGCCGGAGGCTTAGCTAGATTTACAGATTTCCGTTCGAAAATATATCGAGTGCTCTGTCATAATTTTAAGCTAGTTTTATTCGTCGTGTAGCTGTTCGAGTCCTTTTATTGTGATATTGGTTTATGTTTTGGATTTTTTCTGCTTTTGCATGTTTGTAGAATTTGTTAGTATAAAGACACGCTTTTCTAGATTTTAAATCGTAATCTTTTTTGCCGCTACTTCGATGACGATGGTCTTTTCAAAAGCGCTGGTATTGTGAAAAAAAGTGACATAAAAAGAGGCCTCTGCGGTCTAGTACCATCTACTACTACTTATTCTGCTCTTACACTACTTATTAATTCTTTCATTTATTATTTGATAATTAGCTACGCGCTAATGTTGTCCCAGTTTATCATCGCTGCCGGTCAGTAGTGCGTACACGCATTAATCATGCTTTTATGCAAATTCGGTAAGTAGTGATAAATGATGGCCGAGACTCGACCACGGTATGTGTGGACTTGGTACAAAATGGCGTCCTTGTATTAGATTAGACCTTTCTTTAACTATGGCAAATTCTTAGAATCTAATGAAACTGACTGAATGTTTGACTGACAGGCTGATATAACAATGAACAGCCAAACTGAGACTAGCAGCTGAAAATTTTGCTGAGTGTTTTTTTATTATGTATATTATATAGGCGAGCAATAAAGACAAATTATCGTAAAATCAATGCATCAAAGGTTAAACTGATGAAGTAATGAGATGTATGGTTTGTATTTATTGTTTTTCAAAATAAACGCTTTTAAGTGGTAAATTACAGGATGGAATATTGGCGGAGTAGTTTCAGAAATAAGGTATCTTTATGTTTGTGCAATAAAGTGTTTACATATATCACGCCGTTTCATTTTTGCGGGAACACACTTCCAAAATTGTGTGTACGGTCAAGGACTTTAATTCATTAGCCACCATGGAACCATTTCACAGTAAACGTCACAGTGACATTGAATTAATTCGAAAATCGAAATGACTTTTCTTTTGAAAAGGTTCAATGGTGGCTCATGAAAATTAAAGTCCTCGACAGTGCCGTTTCAATGTTGGTAATTTTTTGCATTTGCCTTTTTCATTGCATTTGCCTTTTTTTGTTAAAATAAATAAATATCTTATTTTGCAGTTAAATTTCCTTTAAACAAGAATCTTGTTTCAAATAAAACAAAATACTAATATTTCCACTTTCCTTTCCGACGAGTATCATATTATATAATTAATATTTCGCGGTTTAACTTCATCAAGTCCCTCGCTTACAGACTCACTGTCCACTTCATTTCATTTTTCATTCTCGAATCGTTTTGTTCTCTGACAGCGGACTTGTATTGAAAGAGTTTGTTTTGCTACCCTCCTCAGGTTTTATGGGATTTGATGGAGACCAGCTATCATTAAGGAAAGGTTTACGGGGATTGTTTGCTGTGGGTTTACAGGGTTGATTTAATTTTGAGAAGCCTTTGTTGTTTGCTTAAAAGGTATTACATGACACTTTTACAACTGATAAATGAAACTTTAGGTGATCAGGATGCTACACTTATCGATTGATTGTGAAGATCGTAGAGGAAGTGATTGGTGTGGTAACGGATAAAACGAATGAATGGTAAAACAAACGTTTGAGACAGCTCTCTTCACAAGGGGTATAGAAAACACGTGTCTGAATTTCATTATCATCATCATCACCATCATCAGCTGGAAGACGCTTCAACTTGCCACTTGCATCTACCAGTTGCCAACAACTCTCACGATATCGTCAAGATTTAACCAGGTCATACATCCATCTCCGTCCAGTCCGTCCATCCAGCGCTGGTCGATCCGCGGTCCCCATTCGAGAAGTTTTCGGCTTCAACTGCCATCTGTTCTCCATGCTATTTGGCCTGCCCATTGCCACTTCAACGAGCTCATTGACTTGGCTAACGATCAAAGACGTCTTTATAATATTTTGAAGACCGGATAGCCAAGTTATTAGAGAACTTGACTCTGAAGGTTGAGGTCCCGGGTTCGCTCCCCGGCCAGGGGAGATATTTGTATGAATAATACGAATGTTTGTTCTCGGGTCTTGGATGTTTAATATGTATTTATGTGTCTAAATATGTTCTCTCGTTGCCTAGTACCCATAGTACAAGCTTTGCTTAGTTTGGGTCTAGGTCAATTGGTGCATGGTGTGAATTGTCACAAGATTACAGGTTTTACAGGTGGTAGGACCTTGTGCAAGGTCTGCCCGGATTGCTACCACCATCTTGCTCGCTAATCCTCGAGAAACCCTCGCTAATCGTGGAGAGTAAGACAGCCGGTGAAATTACTGGGACTTGAGGTATCCCACCTTAGGCCTCTAGGTTGGCAACGCATCTGCAATACCCCTGGTGTTGCAGGTGTCTATGGGCGGTGGTGATCTCTTACCATCAGGAGACCCACTTGCTCGTTTGCTATCCAGTCGAATAAAAAAAAAGATATTTATATTTGTCCCAAAATATTTATCATAAAGCAAAACAAACAGAAAATCACCAAATTAACCAACCGAAACACTAACCGCATTCCCCTGCGCAAACCAAGTCTCTATCATACAAATGGCTCACTACATCACTGACCAATACAAACGAGACGTCAAATGACTCAAATTTGTCCAAACTACATCATCTCAATCATAGAGAAATGATGGGAATACATCTTAATATAAACATAGGTCGCCATAGACTTAAGAATAAGATGACTAGATATGTCGCAGGAGCTTTAGCGCAAGCAAAGGCGGGTTGAGCTTAAATGTAGTGTGCTTTTAATACTGCTTGGTTGAACCCCCTTTTTTATTTTTTTTTATTATTTGATGTTGTAGCGGCTTTTGAATTATACATTATGTGTTTATATTTCAGCTGTCTATCTATTATAGTTTATACGTTACAGCTCTGTGACAAACAACAGATGGACAAATGGGCAGACAGACAGACGGACAGTGTAGCGATTTTAATAGAGTTTTGCTAGTCACCCTTCGGGCACGGAATCCTAAAAAGAATAGTGATTAGGTGACTAAGATTAGAACGAAGAAATGGCTCCACCGATTCTGGAATATAATTGCGATAACATTTCTATTCCTATTATTAGTTCTATGGTAGTCCCATATTTGTATTCCGCTCGTAATAAGGTCAACTTTGCGTCTGTGTTAGTGATCGGCAAATAGCCAATGGGATTGGCAGGTTTCCTAGTGTTAGTGAACACAGATAGCGTAGAGTGGCTTTTAGTTTGTAATATGAATTAGATATTTCAGAGCGGCCAAGGTAATCAAAAAAAGCCGTGGTGGCCTAGTGGTTTGACCTATCGCCTCTCAAACAGAGGGTCGTGGGTTCAAACCCCGGCTCGCACCTCTGAGTTTTTCGAAATTCATGTGCGGAATTACATTTGAAATTTACCACGAGCTTTGCGGTGAAGGAAAACATCGTGAGGAAACCTGCACAAACCTGCGAAGCAATTCAATGGTGCGTGTGAAGTTCCCAATCCGCACTGGGCCCGCGTGGGAACTATGGCCCAAGCCCTCTTGTTCTGAGAGGAGGCCTGTGCCCAGCAGTGGGACGTATATAGGCTGGGATGATGATGAAGGTAATCAAAAATATCGAAACATGAACTTTAATACCTTAAATAGAGTGCATGTGGCGATATTTTTGACCACATTCTAATGGCGACTGTACTCACACAAGTACAAAGCTGCATCTACTACGAAACGCGAAACTCGAGGTTCGTATCGTACCGTCCCTCTCGCTCTCGTATTAAACAGTATAAGTGTCAGAGGGACCGCACAATACGAACTTCGAGTTTCGTAGTAGCCCCGCTGCGCTTAGACTTAGCTTTTACTGACATAGGGGTTGCATGTGTATGAAATGTTGACTTATCGAATTATTCTGATCCAATTTGAACCAAGCGATTTGCTAGATAAGGTTGATTTTATGTATTATTTTAATTCAAAGGGGTAATGGGGTTGTCCGAGAATCAGGGGATTTATCATGGAAATTAAACGTCACTTATTTTGGATAGAATGATTTGTCATCGATACTAGTAGATCTATCAAGGGTAATTGTGGTCCATTTTATTTCAAGCTGGCCTTTGCGCTGCTTCGCACCTATAAATCATTTATCATCATTATCATCTCGGCCTATATAATGTCTTACTGCAGGGCACAGGCCTTCTCTCAGAATAAGAAGGCTAAGGCCGTAGCTGCCACGCGGGCCCAGTGCGGATCAAGAACTTCACACCATTAGATTTCTTCGCCATAATTGTGTCCCGGTTTCCTCGCGATGTTTTCTTGCTCGTGTTTAGAGTAGACGAAGATATTTGTTTTGTATAATGTTTATTTTCATCTAAACCCAAAGATTTAATAAAACAAATCGCCCCGCGGCTTCGTAAAATTATTTATTTAAATTAAACTTTGCTAATACCTCAAACACCCCGATAATTAAGGCGCTAAGAATCTCCTATAATTTGGCTTTAATCCTTAATAAACATCGCAATTTCAACTCTACTTCCTTCAAAATAAATACTTTCCATCCTCAGCTATTTAGATCTAAACAATTCGATGTGTTTTAAACCATGTACTGGTTACAATAGGGTTCAATTTAGTTTAACGGAGAGTTGCACTATAGTACAGTCAGTGACAAATGGTGTTAATAAGAAACCTGTCGAGCAGGGATTAAGGTTTGTTAATTTAAGTTATTATTGTCACGGGGATGTTGGCTCTTTGACTATTTGCTGGCTAGTGTTAGTACAATTATTAGCCGTGTAACGAAAAAACACGTTGGAAATTCAGGGGAGAGGCCTTTGCCGAGCAGTGGAATCACGCACACATTATACAGACTAAAAAATTTTTTCCCATGACTCCTACGGGTTACTGTGTATTTTTACCCGTTAAAATGTTAAATTCTTATTCGATTTAATTGAGTTTTGGTTACTATCTTGTCTTTAACTTATAGTTGCATCCGTCTTATATTAAAAATGCGAAAATTTGTGTAAACGAACGTTTACGTGAAAAAAAATCTGAACGAATATGTATAAAATAAATTGAACTTATACTATTCATACTTTGCAAAGAAATCATTATTATTTAATATCGAATCTTCAAAATAATTAAGTTTTGGAAATAGTCACATGTCACATCCCTAGTCAAAATATTTTAAAGCAGCAACACTGGGATCGTAAGCGGATTACTTTAAAAATTATAATGGCGGCCGCAGTAATTAACCCTTAATTGGGCATAAGGAGTATATTTCCCACTCATATTTTGCGATGCTGTTATCGCTCTGAAGGTAGCTATCCCTCTTAGTGTCAAATATAAAACTGTATTGATTTGTCTGTGCCCAAAAAAAATCGGGAAACGAAACGCAAACATGTCATGTTTGACACATGTCAAAGTCAGAAACGTCAGTTGGTGTCAACAAAATAAAGCTGAATACGTACGGAATATTTTTAAAAAATCACCATGTCGCGAAAAAATACGGTAAGTTTTATTGAATAGTTGTATTCGATAGATTTTGAGTTGTATTACATACACGTAATTATATTTTAGTGATTACGGTAGTATTTCAGTGATTTTCGGACCTTTAAAAGTTGTGGGAAATATTGTACTTGTGACCGCATAAGGATGGTAGTTTTCACCGTGTGGGAAATAAATACTTCAGACCTTTAATAAATCACATTTATCCATACATGTTGTTATTTTATTCTTGCAGATCAAAAAATCTCTCGACTTCTCTAGAAGCGATCATATGGATATAGCTCTCAGTATGCTCATGAGCTCCTCAGAGAGCGAGCAGTCAGATAACAGCTTTATGCTGGACAATAATGTTTGGATCAACGCGAAATAAGATCAAATTAAAAATGCGGATATACCGAAGATAACATTTTATTTTGTGAGTATATTTTTTTTAAAATTTTCAATATTTACAGTATGATTCCTTTTTTGTTTACACTCAAATCTTATTTCAGGTGAGCCGTCCATCGATTTGTGTCAATAAGAAGCAGTACAGACAAAGCGTCCAAGAAAATGCCAGTGTTTCTAACTAAGTGTTTAGTATTACTAACTTTTTATAATAAAAATCATGATATTTATTCAATCATGTCAAGTAACACTAACTGCATTTATAGCAATTAAAATATAATATGCCTGAGCATAATGATATTTTAATTGGTATAAATATATATAGCTGTAAGGGTATTCCCCTAAGCCTGTCTGAGAGTCACTACTGGCGAGTCCTGATTGATCCCAGCCAAGGCATATCAGAAGCTCCACTTCCTTTGGAGCCCTATGATGAAAAATCCCTACAGTCAAGACCTGATGAAGCATTACAAGGAACCTACAGAGAGCCTGCGTATAATATGGATCCTTTAGGCAAAATGTTGAGGAAAAACTGGCCTCAACAGCGGTATATTGCCAGGTCACTTTATATGGTGCTCCATGTTTTAAAAAGTTCCACTTAAAGATGCCTGACCTAAAGGCAGTGTAAATTTCACATAAATGTAAATAAAATAATTATTTAAAAAATCTAGTAGATGGAAACCAGAGACTTATAATGGCCTGAAGGCGTATAATTCCCACGTTAATTTTTTATATAAAAATAAAAAAATATAAAAACTAAGTATGGTGTTTTTATCTTCTACCTGCATAAAAAATATACATATCTTTGTAATACCCTAAATTCAATACTTTCGCCATGCCCAATTAAGGGTTAAAATGTGTCTTCTTAATCTGAGGGTGGAAATGGAGCATAAATTGCAAGTGCAGTCAGTGCTGCAGTGGTGCAAATATATGAACAAGATGTATATTTATTAATTTAACCATTTAATACATATTAAATAACTAGAGTTTACCCGCGGCTTCGCACGCGTAAACTATTCGATCTGAGCAATGGGGCCCGCCCTTGCCACTCCAACTTGCATATTTTTCCAGCTTTGTCGTTATCTTTCATTCTTCGCGAATTTTATATTCAGGATTCTACCACGCAAAGAAAACTCCAAGCATA
>NC_133491.1:13060359-13071128 GCF_025370935.1 Choristoneura fumiferana
AATCCTGCCGTGAAGCAGCAGTGCTTGCACTGTCGTGTTTCAGCGTGGAGAGTAAGACAGCCGGTGAAATTACTGGCACTTGAGGTGTCCCATCTTAGGCCTCTAGGTTGGCAACGCATCTGCAATACCCCTGGTGTTGCAGATGTTTATGGCCGGTGGTGATCTCTCCCCATCAGGAGACCCACTTGCTCGTTTGCCATCCGGTCGAATAAAAAAATAAAATAAGTGTGAAGAATTGAAGATTAGAATAGTACTCCAAAAAATAAAATAAAAACATTTTAAAAAATCTGGTATGGAAGATCAAGTTCAGGCACCATAATTTTAATACAATAAGATTTACTTTGTGCCCATCTGTATATCTTTTTACAATGCTCTAAGTAAGGCTGTCCAGCATATCTCACGACCTATTTGTGCGGCCCGCGACGCGTTTTTATCTAGAGATAATATGAAAATGATTTTATTAAAACATTTATTTTGTGGAGTATTGTGGCCTTCCATTATGTATAGGAATTTGTAATGGGCTAGAATTATATTTGATGCGGACAGCGCTACTCTATAGATATATTTTAACATAACATCAAATAACTTAAAAACTACTACTTATTTTTTTACAATCTTGGTTAACAACTAAACTAGATTATTACATAGTAAGTCATTATTTATTGTTACATTGTTATTTTTTTATCTATTAATCATAACCCCCACATTACAATAATTTCCAATTCAAATGTATATTTAAGCACTTTCTTACCTTCAATGGGTTTATTCATATGCTGCTAAAATGCCCTTTATAAATAGTATGATAATATTGAAATAATTGTTTTATCAGAAATATCATAATAATAAGTATTATCTCTTTATGTGTATTTTCATTACAATATGCATGGATACAATTTTATTCAATTTCCATTCATATATTGTTGGGATTCAAAAGCATGAGTGTTATATAGATACAGGATTCTGAAGATATTGTTTTCTCATCTACAATTTTGTGAGTCTGAAAATCTTACTATAGTACATAGTAGTAGTAGTGTATTTTAGTGTGGTATTCATTTTTATATGTATATAAAAATACAAAGTCCTAAGATTACAAAGCCAATCACATTAGGCAGTATACTTATAAATTATATCCTTACATCTTCTTTCAGTGTTTAAATTAGTAGCTGCAATGGAAAACACTATGGTAGGTAGTTTAACTTATTTTATACAATGAGTTAAATGTCACTGAATAATCACTTAATCTGGCTCTAAGTAATATTAAAAAAATAACAATGATCATGCTAAATGACAGATTCAGTCTTTTACATTAAAACCAATACTGGCAAGTTTGTTACATTTGTACTAAGCTTATCAAGTTTATAGCTGCCTGATAACTAATGCCCTTTCGCTAATTGCATATCTCAAAGTTATTTGTTAAACATTTAGGCAAAAAGGCATTCAGTAATACAATTTTTTAAGCAAAATTTTCAAACTCCTTATAACTTAATTGTTAATACTGTGACTAGAAAAACTATAAGTAGCTGGTGTTACAGAAGTATTAACACAAACTTGGATAGATGGTTTGAATGAAGAAGGAAGAAGTTTGTGTGCTTCTGGCACTGGAGAATAAGTCTGACATACAACAGGCTCAAAATGCACTTGATCATTCTTATCTGTAGGCACTCCATCAAAGCTCGTTTGTTTGGCCGAATCACCTGTTCCACTGTCTTTGCATGATGAATGTTCAGATATATTGTCTGGAAACAGATGAGGCGATTCACTACTATCACTATGTACCACTTGTGTCATTTTTAAACTTTCGGCGGGAAAAGAAGGCACTGCAGTTGTCATGCGCCTCCTAGTATGATAAATTATAACTACCCATATTATAGAAGTTCCCACTGCACAACACACCACAGTTATAATTATAATACCGGTCATATCTTCCTCATTTACCATAATAGCCACAGGTGGCAAGATCCTCAACTCGGTCATGTCCTTTTTTGTTCCTAACTCATTTGTAATCTCACACTCATATCGCCCTGCATCCGCAGGTTCTGCAGAAATTATAATTAAAAGTTGGTCATCTGCTGCATAATAATGCCGGTTGGTGTGTACAACTGGCACACCATCTTTCAGCCACTTAAGGGCTGGTTTCGGAGATCCAGATATCATACATTGCAATACTACAGAGTCACCACTTGTTACTTCTTTATTTTCCATTACTCTTATAAATGAAGGTTCTTCAAGTACTGTCAGGGTGGCATTAGAAATAATAGTGCCAGCAGGATTTTTTGCTGCACAGCTGTATATTCCCATGTCCGTTGTCTTTGCATTGACAATGAAGAACACATGATCTGTTGGCATGACATTCATTCTCCTTTCTCTAGCTGCTGGGAAATCATTGCCACCATCTTTTTTCCAAGATATTTCAGGAGTAGGTTCCCCTGTAGCAGCACAATTCAGTGTTACAGTTTCTCCAGTTTTCACTGTGATGTTCAATGGAGCCTTTGTGAAACGGGGAAATGTAACAATATTTACTTTTGCTTTTGAAGAGTATGTTGTTCCAAAGTTGTTGCTTACAACACACTGATATTTGCCAGAATCTGCATGGGTCAAATTCGGTATTACAAGAATTGATGTAGCTCGGGGTTGGCCAGACTCTGTCACATTTTCATATACAAGGGGATTACTAATGTTTCCATTGTTTTTTCTCCAAAGGAATGTCATGTTACTGAAGGATTAGAAGTTGCTGAACAAATCAAATTTGCAGATCGCCCTTTAATAGCCAGGTGAGTTTTAGGATGCTGGATTACTTTTGGTTTTGGTGAATCTCCGCAATTGTCTTCTTTCAATTTGGAATTGCAACATCTCTTACTTCTTCTGGGTAGGCACAAGTAGCTGTTATATATTTTTGTTCAGCCTTTTCTCTTATCCACTTTATTATCCAAAGTAAGTTACAATCACACAACAGAGAGGTAGAGTTTAAATGCAGTTTCCTTAATTTGGGCATTGAGTCGAAAGCATGCTGTTGAATAGATGTAATGTTATTATTGGCTAGGTCTAACTCCACAAGTTTAGACAACCCTTCAAATGCTTTTGAGTTAATAGATTTTATATGATTAGCAGCCAGACTGAATTTCATCAAATTTTGTAGCTTTGAAAATGGTCCAGACATGTCTTCCACAGTCCAAGAGATTTTGTTATTGTTTAAAAGCAATGTGTCTAGATGGAACATGCGGCTGAATGCATCATGGTATATCATGGATATATTGTTATTGCTCAAGTTGAGTGTCTGCAGGTTTACTAAATGCTGGAAGGTGGTTCCTTGCACTTCAACTAAATAGTTGTGTGACAAATCCAAATCCTCTAAGATAGTGCATAGCTCCCAACTGCCCAAGTCAATTTCGGACACTAAGTTATTTGACATTGACAATGTTACCAATGACTCCAATCCATACATCCATCCTTTGGAAATTCTTCTTATTTTATTATGATCTAATTGCAATGAATGAACTGATTTAAATCCAAAAAAGGCACCGTCCATTATATTGCCAATATTGTTGAATCTCATTCTTAGAGTTGTTAAGTTGGACAGTCCTTGAAAAAGCAGTCCATTTATAATATGAAGCTTGTTATGGTTAATTTCAAGAGTTCTCAAGCTGGACTGATACATGAACAAATGGTTTGGCAATGATGTAATGTCATTCCTGTTCAACTTCAATACTTCTAAATTGGTCAAATTGTTCAAGGCACCATTTGCAATAAACTTGATGTGATTGCTATTTAGATTCAATATTCTGATCAAACTGTTTACGGGAAAATGGCCCGTGTCAATGGAGCCAATGTTGTTTCTGTTCAGACTCACTTCTTGCAGGTGATTGTGTTGTAAAAGATTAGGAATGACGTGCAGTGAATTTTTGTCCAACTTCAAAACTTTCAGACTCGAAAACTTATCAAAACCTTCTGTTACATTTCCATTCAATTTGTTGTAGCTGAGATCTAATTGTTCCACCCATTCAGGAATTTTTGGCACAGACATTAAATTCTTATTTGAACAATCAACATATTGCTCTAAGCAATCACATTTTAGCGGACATTCATTGTTTTCAGCGAGAACAAAACATCGTGCCCATAAGAATAGAGTTATCAACAACAACAAAGTGGATTCTCCCATTTTTATGCATTTGGGTAGCTGCCCATTCATTGGTCACTTAAAGTATCGTTTCATCTTTGTTCTTACATAATTCCGAATATTAAACACTCGTAAAGTTTTATTATCCTTCACATCACTGTTACCACTTCATAGGAATTGTACATTTTATCGTAACAAACAAGGACTGTAATAAACAAATCGACATATTATCTACACGGCAAGGCACAGCCGCCATTTTATTTTATCGGAATTTTTGTTTGCGTTGGGTTTGGCACTGGCAGAAGAGGCGGAAGGCGGAGCAGCGAGAACAAGATCGCATTAGTCAGTGTTGCCATGGTAAAATAAATGTCAATGTTTTAATAAAAATTGGGTTTAGCCAAGGTTTAGCAGTACAAGAAGTTTAGTAATCAACTCGGAACTAATTATTTTCAAGAGTAAATAGTATAGTAGTATTGAGATAAATTATATTAAAATTTTTCTTAAGAAAACACTACTACATAAAAAATAAAAAAAAGAGAAAGTAACTTATTTTAGGGTAGGTAGGTACATTAATCCAGTTGCGTAGCGCGGGTATCAGCCGCCCGGGGCGGAAAAAAAAAAATGCCGCCCTCTTATTTAGGACTCATTCTAATCGGTCCGAATCGTAGGTGCGACATTTTTTTTGTTATGGAATTATCATCATCATCCAATGCTGGGCACAGGCCTCCTCTCAGAATGACACTCTTGGCCGTAGTTCACACGCGGCCCAGTGCGGATTGGGAACTTCAGACATACCATTAAATTTTTATGGTATTGCACCTAAATGTGCCGCCCGGAGCGAGATTAGGTTATTAATGTCTCTGGTAATTGTTTAAGTAGTTCAAAACATTCTATTTTTAGATACTATACAGACAATACATATTCAAAGTAATAAATTTAACTTTTCAGTCAGTAACTGATTTTGAGAAATTTTTGGATGATTTAAATACTTTGTTAGACCAAGTTGTGAAAATTTATGGTGTTTTATGTATGTATTTGTAATCTACCTACACAGCCCTCATATTTGTTACCTTACAATCTATTTGTTTAAAAGAATAAAAAATCTTTGCACTGCCATATTTATGAAGCGTCTTTAGCTGCCACAATGTGCAGGCTTATTATTTCACATAATATATTAATGTTCAGGTGGTCATACTGAATGCTGACTAGATGACATCATATCATTTTCTTTTTTTGTATAATTTGAATTTTACAGCGCCTTGGTCTAAAAACTGTAATGCTGTATTGACAAATAAATAATGTAATTTTCCGATTGATATTTACTTACATTGTATGCCATTATTCACTTTTGATAACTTCTGGCTTGACCTGAATTGGAAACAAATTATTTAATAAATTATTAAACTTGCTGTTTTTACCAAATAAGTACAATAATAACACAACTTCCTAGTGGTAACTTTTTCTAAAAAGGTTCCTGCAATTTAGTGTATTTTACTTAAATTTAAGTTTTAGATGGTTTTTACAGAATAAAGTGCATTGTAAATCTTTTTTTTTTTGTAATTTTGGTGAAATTTCGTAATATTTGGTACATATTCGTTTGCGTAGTTGCAAATGCTCCACTCATAATTATATTATTTAATTATGAAAGTGGAGATTGAGATAAAGTATAATTATATATGAGATGAAATACTATATACACTGCTATAACTTGTGTTAAGTAAAGTTAAACACACTTTTAACAACTTTACGATTTTGTCAATGCTCAAATTTGAACAGCACAATCTCATCACTCACTAATTGGACTTTTCGAGCACACACCTTATTGCTGTTGCTGTTAGAGAATCGTACTTTAGGAAACTTAATTGAAGTAATTGAATAATTTGGCAAGAAACACTCCGAAACAAATATTTATGCAGGGTTTCTCGCAGTCGCAGTGTCAGCCAGCTGTTTTTTTTTTTAATGAAAATGACAGAAACAAATTGAATGAATGAAACGCTGTAAAGATTTTTCACACTTTCTGGTTACGGAGGCGGTTTCGGGGTGGTTTAACTCTAAAATGTTGCCACACGTGTAACTAATGAATCATTGCTATTGGCTGAATGAAACACACGATACCTTTGCTTATAGGAGAAAATAAAAAACTGTTAAAAAAAATACTTCCTACGTCAGCTACGTCATATCAGTATTCAGTACTTACATGTCCATATATCCAAAATAATAGTATCGAATGAAACAAAACTGTTTATTATATGGGTGGTTGAATTATTGCGTGATTTTGTTTAAAAATGGATACTTACGAGAGTGTATTGCTTGTAAAAATGAAGTATTTGTATTCAAAATACCCCCAAAAACTACAAACAGGGGATATAGGTAAGTCATTAAAATTAAGAATTCGATCGTTTTTGAATATTTTGTGGTGCGAGAGTAAAAGTGGGTGTTTTTAGGGCAGCAGATTGGAACCTGCAAGAGCCACAATGGACCGGACGTATGAGGCTTGTTTCGAAGGGGAGGAATTGGTAATGAAGCTAGAAGATAAAACATCTGGTCAGCTCTTTGCCAAATGCCCTATCGATAAATATCCGGGGTAGCACTCGAATCTGTGACGGACAGTTCACGATACTTTGTTTTGAAGATTCAGGATGATAATGGTATGTATCAACTAGAGCAGATATTTTATTTAGTAATCAATGTTTTTATTAATATGTTACGATATTTGCAGGGCGAAGCGCTTACATTGGTCTGGGTTTCGGCGACAGATCGGATTCATTTGACCTTAATGTGGCCCTGCAAGACCATTTTAAATGGTTGCGAAAAGAGCAAGAAGGCCCTACTGGCCCGCAACAGCAGCTTGACCTTGGTTCAAGGATGGAGAAACAATTAAGATCAACATGAAAATTACTGTAAGCAAATGCTCTCTTGCCAAAAACTAAATTAGTATTAGTATTTTAGTTAATTACAAGCCAACAAAATACTAATTTTAAAAATGCCATCTTTACTAACATTATAAATGTGAAAGTAACTGTCTGTCTGTTACCTTTTCATGCTTAAACTGCTCATTTGAGTTGTTTGATATGATAGTTTTTATTATTGTGAGCTTTATAATTATATCAACAAAGCTAACTGTATAATGATAAGATGGTAACATTTCCTCTTAATCTTTGGGTTATATTTATCATTCAGTGATTCACTGTTGTAGTATACTCCCCGTTGGTTGCTGCCCTGCTGAATACAGGACTGTCATTAATTTGAAACTCGAGGGGCTATTAAAATATTACGAATTATCAGGTTTACGAATTATCAAATGGTTTTAAACCATATGAAGAGATGTTTTGGGGAACTTGTGACAACTTTAAATTATAGAGACAGTGGCGATCCTTACATAGAAGCCCAAAAGCCGGGCTTGCCTTATAAAGCGAACAACGTCCAAACGAGAAAAAAGTTCTAATAAAATCACTTTAATAATTTAGCGCGCTTTATTTTACGTAAAATAATAAGAATTGCATAAGTAAAGTGGCGCTGATTGCGACCGGCGGCGGCGCGGCGAGTCTACGCGGCGATAGTGGCGTACATTGTAAATAGATGACATCTCGCTCGCTCTCGTGGGCTTTTACGGGGCTTCCAAACACTCTCTTCATACTTAGGAAAAAGTTTTGCAAATATCTATGTATAGCTGCATTATGTAGCACTTTCTTTGCAATTTTGAATCTGGCTTACGGCGTGAAGTTTGTTGCGTTTGGTTTGGAACGCGATTACGCGAGTGCGCGGGCGAGATGAATAACTTCTAACTAACTTCATGATTGTTTATTTCGAACCGTGGGCCGTAGCCCGTAGCGTAGCGTTGTGATTTGATGCAATCATTTCAAAAAATAAATAAGTGCTTAGGTATTCTGGTTTTAGTGCGGTGTAAAGTACAGTGCCTGTGGGAGAGAATGAGTTCGGAAACGGACCAAATTGTCCCTTGTGTGGACTCCAAGTGTATGTCTGTAAAATTCTATCTAGTAATAGCATGCCTTCAGTGCGCTTTGGTAAGCTCGTCCAAACTGAAGATTGAAGTTTACGGCAACAAGATGGATGTAGGTACATCAAATTATAAAAAATACTAAAACATATATCTCGTCTTGCCAGTCTGATACCCTAGGCACGCCACTGTATAGAGAGGTTCAAATTATCGCAGGTTTGAATTAACGAGAGTCAACTATAACAGCAAAATTAAAAATCATAATATTTACTAATTCTGTTTTGTGCATAAACACTTTTATCACTGGTTACTGCTTATACTGACAAAATGAGAATGAAGTAATTTATTGAATCAGGCGTTACTTTGCGGAGGTCCATCAATGAACTCTTCTCCAATAGGGGCCATAACAGTAAACTACTTATCAATTAAATTTTATATATAAACTTATTGTACTGTATGGATACATAAAGCTTAATAATAATAATAATAATAAACCTAAACCTAAGAATGAAAGAAAATAAAGAACATAATAATAATATCAATGAACTAAAAGAATTTCTTTGCCATTTATGATAGCTAAGCTTATGCAAGATATGCGTGTTCATGCAGTTATACTCCACCTCCACACTAAGAACACACACAAATCACACAAACCATCTATTACCACACCACACTACACTGACGCGTTTCGAACTCAACCAGAGCTCATCTTCAGTGCATCACAACTGTACACCATGTTACCAGATGTTAGATGTGACAGTGACAGCAGCAGAGACTAACAAACAAGAAAAAGTTGATTGACCCGCTTGTCATGTATCATCCGCTCAATCATTAGTTCATGACTGAATTTTGAGGATATGGAATGGAAATAATTATTGGAATGAATTGCTATTTGCTCAAGGACTGTTTATCAAACATGATATTATTCTCTATGAGTGTATTAATATTGGCTTTGGTAACAGACAATGGGTGACACTCTTTCCCGGCCGGATAACACCAACATGGAAATACCGGCCCTGTTTTTTGTGTACATGCCCATAGAAACTGACAGGAGCTTCTACAGGTGTGTACAAGAAAAACAGGGTCGGTATTTCCATGTCGGTATTATGTGGGCCGAGAAAGTGTCACCACAGACAATTACACTGTTTCTCAATATTTTCTTACCTCTTCCCTATTTGTTTGGTGGACGATAAGATGTGTGTTCAATGGCCAGCAAACATCTCAATTGTTTCTCTTTGTCGTTCACCAGAATGTAATAAAAGTTAAAGAATTGTATCGAAAATAAGGTGTGTACATGAAAAACTGGGTCGGTATTTCCATGTCGGTATTATGTGGGCTGAGAAAGTGTCACCCACAGACAATTACACTGTTTTTCAATATTTTCTACATCCCATTTGTTTGGTGGACGATAAGATGTGTGTTCAATTGCCAGCAAACATCTCAATTTGTTTCTTTTTGTCGTTCACCAGAATGTAATAAAAGTTAAAGAATTGTATCGAAAATACAAACTGAGACATGGATGCACAGAAAAACCAGAAAAAAAAGTAAAAAAAAAAAAACTAAAGAAAAGTAACTAATTTGGAGTTGAAATAAAAAATACAAAAAGACTCCAAAAACTATTCATAAAGAATTGTAAACTAATAAAAAAAAATACCATGGGCCGATTGATATCAATTGACCTAGTCCCAAACTAAGCAAAGCTTATACTATGGGCACTAGGCAAAAAATATCTGCTGTGACTAGGTATCGAACAAGGGACCTCAAGTTTCACAGTCAGGTTCTCTAACCACTTTGCTATCGGTTGTCACACGTTTACTAAACTAAACTAAACAAACATAAATAGCATAAGTCAAACATGAAATATTAATTGCTTTGCAGAAAAAGACGGTTCCGATACGAAGCCTCGCCGAGGCGTTGGAGCGGGAATGGTGGGGGGGCTGTTGCCGCCGCCGCCGGGCGGGTCTCGGCTGCCACCGCCGCCGTCGCCGCAGCACGCGCCCGCGCCGGCGGTGCCCGGGGCTCCCGCTGCTGCCCCTACGAACTCAGAATGGGGCGATTTCAACTCTGCTAGGTAAAAGTGTTAATCAAGATTGTAAACTATCTGTGTGCCAAGCTCCATCAAAATCTGCTGAGCTGTATTTGAATAATGAAGTAATAAACATCCAGGGTTACTTTTTTTGTTATTTATTTAATTTATAGAATATAGCTTTTGCCCGCGCCTTCGCCCGCGTGGAATTCGGTTATCACGCGCTGTCTCCTCGGAAACTGTTAATTTTTCCAGGATAAAAAGTAGGCTATGTCACTTTCTGGCCCATAAACTATCTCCATGCCAAAAATCACGTCAATCCGTCGCTCCATTTCGACGTGAAAGGCGGACAAAATACAAACACACACACTGTCGCATTTGTAGTTTAGTATGGATATGTGCTTTTAAGAGACTAGCGACCCGCCCCGGCTTCGCACGGGCAAAATAAAAAGAAATGGCCAAGTGCCAGTCGGACTCCCGCACGAAGGCTTTCATACATGTACAACATTAGCAAAAATCGACAAAAAAACACGTTTGCCGTACGGGAGCCCCCCCTTAAATATTTATTCTATTTTAATTTAATTATTTAATTTTAAAGTGAATGAAAACAAATTAATATTCTGTGAATATTTCAAGCAACTACCTGTTGTCGTAATTTCGTATTTGTTGTT